>NW_026621882.1:0-15000 GCF_003711565.1 Takifugu flavidus | reverse complement strand
TGCTGGTCCGGACTGGGCTGGACTGGCCCTGCTGGTCCAGACTGGGCTGGACTAGTCCAGACTGGTCCGAACTAGTCCAGACTGGTCCGAACTAGTCCGGATTGGCCCAGACTAGTCCGGACTGGCCCGGACTGGTCCGGACTGGCTGGTGTGTTTGTCTCTTCAGGCCAACAGTCCTCAGGAACTGCGTCTTTTCTACGAGAAGAACCAAACTCTCAGTCCAGAGTAAGTGCAACATCTGAACCAGGCCTGATCTCCTGTCTGGTTGCTGCCTTCTGACTGGTTCTGCCGGTTCTGCTGGTTTCCAGTATTCCCAGAGAGACTTCCCACCACCTGAGGCACCTTCTGCTGGATCTGCTGCAGCGCAACCACACCGAGCGCCTGGACTTTGGTCAGTGAGGCGTCGGAGGAGAGCCGGCCAGGACCGCCTTCTGACCCGGTGCTGTTTGTGTTCCAGACCAGTTCTTCTCCCATCCCTTCCTGGAGCCCAGTTCCTCCCTGAGGAGGGCTGAGCCGGCCAGCGCGTCTCTCCGCCGGGCCTCCCAGGTTCCCCATCAGCCAGTTCCTGCAGCAGTTCTTCCACCTCCCACCTGGCCTCCCCCCCAGTCAGTAGTGTCTGACCTCACTTCCTGCGGGGCTGGCTCCTCCCCCTCCTGACTCACCTGCTGTCTCTGCAGAACTCTCTGGCTGAGGGCCAGCAGCTGCGGGTCAGAACCTCGGCCCACCAGGAGGACGGTCTGCTGTTGAGGGACTGGTGCGGTGGCAGCAGGAACTCCTCCTCCTGCGACTTTGAGGACTTTGTGATGGTTCCGGCTCATTTCTCCGGTAAGGACCCGGTTCTGTCGGGCCTCCTGTCGTGGCTGGTGCCGCTCAACAAGCGTTCTTCTGTTCCAGCGGCTGATCTGACGGCTGACGGTCTGCAGGACAGTCTGACGACCAGCGGGTGAGACCGGTGACGACCGTGACGAATGTGTGATGAGCACGGGCTCTGATGATGTCACTTCCTGCCGCCTCAGGTCTCTCCTGGCGTGCGCTGCTGTCGGCGGTCCGTCCAAGACGCCGCCGCGCTCTCCTTCCTGCAGCCGCTCCGCCGGACCAAGCAGGTGCCGGCACAGGAAGTGGTCTTCAGGCCCGTTTGCTCGTGCCGGTGTTCACGGCTCTCCTCTCGTCTTCTGTCCTCATCTTCACCCTCAGACTCGGCGAAGTTCTGCCGGCCGACTGTCTGGACCACGCGGGTCGCTCTCTGCCCATCCCTGTTCCCACCCAGCGGCACAACTTCCAGCGCCTGGAGCAGAACCTTCAGTCCTCCGGAACGGACGCCTCGCAGCGGTCCGTATCCATGGAGACCGCTCACACCTCCTGCCGGTCCATGTCTGAGCCTGAACTTTGTCCCGTCAGACCGGCGCCGCGTGGCTGCAGCAGTGGGAACCTGCAGGGCTTGGCTGGCGTCCCGGAGGCCTCCCCGCCCCCCGCGGCCGGGAGGCCTCCCCGCCCCCCGCAGGCTGTCGCTGGGAGGAGCCAGAACCGTCCAGCCCTCCAGTCAAAGTATAAAAGGTCCAGATTCAGTCTGCTGCCTGCACACAGCTGATAATCCCTCCCTCTCTCTGGTATCCCACAGCCCCTGAACGCCTCACGCTCCAGCCCCGAGGACTGGGCTCCCGGCTCCACAGCGCCCCCTGCCTGCTGGAGTGCACCGCTGCTGGAGCCAGACAGAAGATCAGGAAACAGCACTCGGACCCTGTGGTGGCGGCGATGCCGGGGGCGCCGGCGACCCGCCCTCTTCACTCCTCCCCCAGGCTGAGCGAGCTGATGCAGAGGAGCCCCCTCCCCACCATCCTGGGGTCTCCCTCCAGGGTGGGTGTTGGTCCAGAACCACTAAGATCTGAGCCTACTGATTAATCAGGTTGTTGGTTCTGACCCAGCGTTCCCTCTCCAGGCTTTTCCACCCTTTGAGTTTCCCAGACCCCCCAGTTCTCCAAACCTGCTGAACTTCCTGACTCAGCAGGGTTTGGTGGTCGGCAGCAGAACCATCCCACTGGACCTCCGAGAAACCCGGGGAGACCCGCCCTGGTCACAGGCGACCCATTACAGTCACACCCGCAGACGGAGCGACCACGTCGGGGGTTTTGGGCGGTGAGGCGCTGTGACATCATCGGGAGGTGGGCTGGCCCAGAAGCAGAAAGTGGACGTGTGTCTCCTCGTGCAGGTCCCAGAGCGCCGGCGGTTTGTCCGACATGCTGCTGAAGGCGGCGTTTGGACCAGGACGCGCAGCGGGGGAGAGCGTGGCGTGTGACAGGACCCCAGGTAAGCCCGCCCCTCAGACCGGACCCGGCGTTCCCCCATCCACTCACGGCGCTGCGATGCTCTTGTCGCCTGTAGCGCCCCCCGGAGGTGGCAGCAGTCCAGCTCGGGCGGTTTTCACCGTCGGTTCTCCTCCGCTTGGAAGCACCCCCCCCCCCTCCTCCAGATGCAGGAGAGCCTCAGGTGACTCACAGGCGTTAGGGAGTTCATCTTCCTGCTCAGCTGGACCAGCGAAGGTCACGCCGTAGCGTGGGGGGAGGGGCTTGTCATAAAAGGGTGGAGCCAAACACAAGCTGTCTGCTCTCTCCTGCTCTCCAGGTTCCCTGCGCTCCGGCAGCCCTGCAGGCTCCCTCTCGGGGCGCCCCCTGCTGGCGGGCGCCAGCCCTCGCTACAGCTTCACAGACCCTTTGGCCCCGGAGCTGGGGGGGCTGTGATGTTTGAGGCCCCGGAGCTGCCCGAGGAGACGCTGATGGAGGTGGGAGGAAGTGACACGTGACCAATGTGGCTTGTTTCCTGTTGACGGTGCCGTGTGTGTGTCAGCAGCAGGAGCACACGGACACCGTGCACGACCTGCGCTTCACCCTGGACTTCGCCCACTGCCTGGTGGAGGTGGCGGGGGCGCGCGGCGCCGGCGTGACGGGGACGGACGCCTGTGGGGGATCCACGGTGCAGCAGCAGAGCCCGGTGGCGGATCGGATCAGCTCGCTGAGCCGGGACTGGAGGTCAGCTGATCCGGAGGCTCTATCGGCTGATCCGGAGGATCTGAAACAGGAAGTGCTTCACCTGCTGGTCTTGTTGTTGCAGCCATGCAGAACAGCTGGTTCTCTACCTGAAGAGCGCCGAGCTGTTGTCCGGCGCCCTCCACACGGCCATGGAGCGGGTCGCACAGGGCAAACTCTACCCATCGGCCACTGTTAAACAAGGTACCGCCACTTCCTGTCAGGGGCGGCGCCTGCTGGTGGAGCTAACGCCTCTCTGTTGCAGTGGTCAGGAAGCTGAACGAGCTGTACAAGCGCAGCGTGGCGTCCTGCCGCTCGCTCAGCACGCGCCTGGAGCGCTTCTTCTCCAGGAAGCACCGTCTGATGGACCAGATCTCCTCGGTCACGGCGGAGCGGCTGCTGTTCAGCCACACCGTGCAGATGGTCAGTGTGGCTGTTTGAGGCGGCGCTGGCCCGGTACTGAGGTCTTGTGTGTTCAGGTCCAGGCGGCGGCGCTGGATGAGATGTTCCACCAGGGTGAGGCCTCGGTGCCGCGCTACCACAAAGCTCTGCTGCTGATGGAAGGACTGATGCTGCTGCTGGCCGAGCGCGATGACGTCACCAGCGTCGGCAAATGTGAGCTGGCCCGTTAGCCTGTGTGCTAGCTGCTGTCACAAATTAGCAAAGTGGTGGCTCGCCTGACCCGATGCTGGTTTCTGTCACTTCCTGTCGGCAGGTAAGGAGTACATCGAGCGTCGCCTCACAGCGTTACAGTCCGGACTGGGCGTCTGAGCGAAGGTCATCGACCGACCAATCACGTTCACTCTACGCCTGAAGAGGGGGGGACAGCTGTCACCTTCCACCGGGCTAACGTCCTTCCCCGATACAAAGACTCCACAAAGAGCTGACAATGCTCATGCTACTAGCAAACAGTTAGCATCTACCCTCTCACACTCACTTAGGAAACAGGAAGTATGGACAGGAACAGGAAGTGGGGACGGGCGACGTCATCTTAGCGTAGATGTCTGCCCCACCAGTCTGATTCTTTATCGCTGGAGTTTAGGAGAGTTTTGGTCACTTTGCTGATTCTCTTCTCATTTAAAAATGCTCACTGGGCTGAACCAGGTCCGCGGATCAGGTCCTGGTTCTGGTCAGAGATGGAGGGTAAGCTAGCAGACAAAGCCTTCATGCTTCTATTTCAGATTACAATATTCTGTGCTAATGTTGAGTTTTAGCATATTTTACCTGAAGTGTGTTAGCATTTTTGATACTTTAGCTGTTAGCGTCGGGAAGTGTGTGTTTCCACACAAGAGTTGGACAAAAATTGGCGTTTGGCAAATGTGAAGAGGCGGCATTGAGCTTTTCTTTTGATGATGTAGCAGCACTTCTCTGATCTTTGTGGCCTTTTGTTTTTGGAGTCAACATTCCGACACTTCCTGGTTCTGTTTTCTGGACCTTCTGTGCAGCAGTTGGAATATTTAGTTTACAGCAGTTTAATTTTTGTGGTTGAGCTGCTGAATGTGTTTGATGTTTTTATACATATTGTAAATTAAGTTATTGTTTCCAAAGATTTCCTGCTTTTCTTTTTTCCTGTGTGAGAGTGTGTGTGAGTGTGTGTGGAGTGTGTGTGTGATATTACAACATAAATAAAATGGGCCAAAAACATTTTGATGTGTTTGTACTTTGTAACTCCTTAAACTCAGCGTTTTTACCTTCTGCTGCAGGGTCAGAGGTCAAACGCTGAGTTCCAGAGACCAGAAATCTGGTATTTTACTGAAGAGAACATGAGAACCGGTTCTCAGGAAGTAGCCTGTTGCTAACAGCTAGCTTGTTTTCAGATATGGGTCAGGCTGGAACTAGCTAATAAATTTGCTAATAAGTTTAGCAGTCATGGACCAACAGGTGAGGCAAAGGGGGAAACCAAGGTTATGTCTGGGCACCCATCTGCCCCTGGGCACCCATCTGCCCCGCTGGCCCGGGGCAGTGGGCACCCATCTGCCCCTGGGCACCCATCGGCTGGCGGATGGACCCTGCGTGGGCTGCGTCATTCATCAGGTGGATCCACGCGATCCATCAGGTGATGACGTCAGACCTGAGCTGGGAAGAGTCGCGGGTGGGAGGGGCCAACGTCCCCGCCCACATCCCTCCCCCCTCAGGCGGCCGTGACGTCAGACATAGCGGGACCTCTTCTGTCGTCGCCATTTTTTCGATCTCGCTTCTGGTGGTTCCGGAGCGGTGCGGGAGGGGAACGAGCGACCAGATCCCGGATCTTTTCAAACACCTCGAAGCCACGAGCGGCCGGGATCAGCCTCGTGAGCTGCGGACCAGGGCGCACGCGCAGCTCCTGGGATGCACGCGCGGCTCCTCCGGGTGAAGACGTGTTGCGGGCCGCCGCCATTTTTGTCGCCGCGCCGCCTTTAAGCTCCCGGGATTCGAGCCTTTCCGTGACGTGTTCTTCTTCCAGGAGCAGCCGAAGCTCCGCCGCCTCCAGCCCGGCGACACCGGCCGCCATGAGAAGCGTCTAGAGCCCAAAAGCAGGTTTGGGCTGCGGCCGGAGGACATGAGATTTTAGCGGAACCAAAAAGGGAAGCTTGTGCGACGCTGCCGGCGTGTAGAGGAGCCAGAATGGCCCAGGGTTGGATCGAACCGGTCTCCGCCTGTCTCTGAACGCCTCTGAACCCCCCCGGACTCTACTCCACCGGGCCGCGAATGCCCTGGCCCGAACCTCCCGGCCCCAGAAGCTCGCAGTGACCCCCCCCGTCAGATTTCTCTGGTTTTCTGGCCCGTTTGAAGTGGTTCCGGACAGTAATGTCGACCTCCCGCTTTGATTCGGCGGACCGCTCGGCCTGGTATTTCGGACCCGTGTCGCGACATGAGGCGCAGAACCGACTCCAAGGGCAGAAACACGGCATCTTCCTGGTCCGGGACTCGTCGACCTGCCACGGGGACTACGTGCTGTCGGTGTCGGAGAACTCCAAGGTGTCGCACTACATCATCAACTCGCTGCCCAACAAGCGGTTCAAGATCGGCGACCGGGAGTTCGAGCACCTGCCGGCCCTGCTGGAGTTCTACAAGTACCACTACCTGGACACCACCACGCTGATCGAACCGGCCTCCAGGTACTGAAGCAGCAAATGTGGCTGAATTAGGTCGACTATTTTTATCGGAACTGACCCAGTTCCTGTCAGGGGTCCCCCGTGTTCTGGTCTCTCCTGGGGCCTCCTCAGACATCCATAATAACCGGCTCCGACCCAGAGTCGTGGTCTCCCGGTGACCGCCACAGACGGTCAGAACCAGCTGTCGGTGCTGTGGGTCCGCACGCGTTTGCTGCTTTCAGGCTTTTTTGTGCGATTTAATGTTGCTGGTGTCGAATTAGCATTAGGTGTTAGCATTAGCTATTAGCATTAGGTGTTGGCGCTGGGCGTTAGGTGTTAGTGCCAGGTGTTAGCATTAGCTGTTGGCATCAGCTGTTTGCGCCAGGTGTTAGCATTAGCTGTTGGCATTAGGTGTTAGTGCCAGGTGTTAGCATTAGCTGTTGGCATCAGCTGTTTGCGCCAGGTGTTAGCATTAGCTGTTGGCATTAGGTGTTAGTGCCAGGTGTTAGCATTAGCTGTTGGCATCAGCTGTTTGCGCCAGGTGTTAGCATTAGCTGTTGGCATCAGCTGTTTGCGCCAGGTGTTAGCATTAGCTGTTGGCATTAGGTGTTAGTGCCAGGTGTTAGCATTAGCTGTTGGCATCAGCTGTTTGCGCCAGGTGTTAGCATTAGCTGTTGGCATCAGCTGTTTGCGCCAGGTGTTAGCATCAGCTGTTTGCGCCAGGTGTTAGCATTAGCTGTTAGCATCAGCTGTTTGCGCCAGGTGTTAGCATCAGCTGTTAGCATTCTTCCTGCGTTTGGACCGAACCGCCTTTTCCTCAGAAGTGCTGCTCCTCTGGCGCCGGTCTCACCCCCTGTTCCCTGTGTTGCCCCCCCAGGTACCCCAGCACGCTCAGCTGCCCCGTGCAGCCCGCCGGCCCGGAGGACAACCTGGAGTACGTGCGCACGCTCTACGACTTCACGGGCAGCGACGCGGAGGACCTCCCCTTTAAGAAGGGGGAGGTCCTGGTGATCCTGGAGAAGCCGGAGGAGCAGTGGTGGAGCGCCCGGAACAAGGACGGCCGCGTGGGCATGATCCCGGTGCCCTACGTGGAGAAGCTGGCCCGGCCGGCGCCGCTGCCGGGCCAGCCGGGCCACGGCTCGCGCAACTCCAACAGCTACGGCGTCCCCGAGCCGTCCCACGCCGTGGTCCACGCCTACGCGCTGCCCCAGACGCCCTCGCCGCTGCCGGCGCCCGGACCCGGACCCGTCATCAACCCCCAGAACGGGCCGGCCATGGCCAAGGCCATCCAGAAACGGGTGCCGTGCGCCTACGACAAGACGGCTCTGGCCCTGGAGGTGAGTTCTCGCTGCAGTACCAGAACCGCCTGAGTCCACCTGCTGGTCTCTGGCGGCTCTGTGAAACCACTTGACACTCACTGGGACACAACGCGAGTCCAGTCTGAGGACCGGTTCTAAAGATAGATCACTTTTGAGGAACCCGTTCCTCAGCGGTGTTCTGGGTTGTGGTCCGAAGGCTAGTTTGTTTCCAGGAACCGGTTTCAGGTTTTAATAGCAGGTCGGTTGTGTGACCCGAAGGTTCTGGAGGTTCTGCTTTGCTCGGCAGCTCCGGTTCAGGTGAGTGTTTGTACCGTCTGGACCTGAAGGGGGCCCGAACCCACAACTCTGGGTCCTGGGTCAGAACACGGCTACGGCCCGAGTCTGGGTCACCACCGCAGCTGCTGCCAGAGTGGGCGTGGCCTCTTGGTTCTGTATGAATGAGCCGCTGTCAGTCGACCCAGCGGGTTGGTCCGGACCTGCTGCTCCGGACCTGCTGCTCCGGTGGTGCTGGGGGTCCCGCCAGGGTTCCCTCGGGCTGGTCTGGCTCCTGTCTGTCACATGACTCCGCTGTTCACGACGCGCGAGCGTTGACAGTTGTTGGCCAATCAGCAGCCTGCGAGTGTTTGGCTCCGCCCTCCCCGCTAGCATGACCTGTCTGGGTAAAGGTGGGCGGGTTCTCGGCAGCTTGTCTTCATTTCCTGTCATTTTGTCTAAGCCCCGCCCATTCTGTCTTGTTTCCCCAGGTCGGCGACATCGTGAAGGTGACCCGGATGAACATCAATGGCCAATGGGAGGGGGAGGTCAACGGGAGGCGGGGCCTCTTCCCCTTCACCCATGTTAAAATCATAGATGCTCAAAACCCAGACGAGAGTGACTGACCTCAGGCTCCACCCACATCGGCCTGGCTCCGCCTCCCCACCCATCCCGCTGTAGGGCGTCACGCTAGCTTGACCTGGCCCCCCCCATCTGTTGACAGAGGCTTTTCTTCGCAGCTTCTGGACGCTGAATCAAAAACGCAACCCATGACTCCGCCCACTGCCCCGCCTCCTGACAGCACGCCGGCAGCTTTAGCATCTTAGCATCCGTGTGTGTGTTGCAGGCGTGCACCAACACACACTTCCTGTTCTCCAGCCCCAGGGTTTGTGGGGGGGTTGGGGTTGTTGACGCTTCACAGCCACCAGGTGGCAGCGCTGGACCGGGCTCCAGAACTTCTGCTGACGATGGTCCACAGCTGCTCCACAAAGGGCTTCTGTGGTTCTGCCTGCAGCTGCTGGGTCCAACCTTCTGGAACCAACCCAGCCACTTCCTGTTGTTCCAACCTGCCGGTGGTTGCCATGGCGACAGGTCGTGAGGAGCCGGTCGGCAGGAATTGAACGAACTCTCCGCCTTAACCAGGGCGCGTTCTCCAGGAAGGGGCGGGGCCTTTGTTGACCACCGTGTGCCATGTGTGGTTGTCTTTGGGGTGTTGGGGGTGTGGCTTGGGGAGGGGCTTCCTGCAGCCCCGCCCCTCTAACTGCTGGTTTTTTTTCGCGCCGTCGTGAGCGGTGAACGTGCACAGCGTGTTTGGAATGAGGTTAAAGGGAAAAACGCCTGCTGTTGCCTCCGAGCGTGACCTCCCAGGGGTCCTGTGACCCCCTGGCGTGACCTCCCGGGGGTCCTGTGACCTCCCGGGGGTCCTGTGACCCCCTGGCGTGACCTCACGCTGCCTGGCGTGACCTCCCGGGGGTCCTGTGACCTCACGCTGCCTGGCGTGACCCCCCGGGGGTC
Organism: Takifugu flavidus; assembly: GCF_003711565.1. Classification (NCBI taxonomy): domain Eukaryota; kingdom Metazoa; phylum Chordata; class Actinopteri; order Tetraodontiformes; family Tetraodontidae; genus Takifugu; species Takifugu flavidus. Next base: position 5,820 of record NW_026621882.1, on the reverse strand, counting down.
CCGTGGGGGCCGCCTGCTGCTTCTCCGTATCATCAATAAAGTTCCTTTTCCTCTCAGCAGTTTCCTGCTGCTTTATTTTTGCCAGAAATCGATGATCAGCGCGTGCGGTGACGTTTGTGCTCCTCCCGTCGCCACGGCGACCGGTGTCGCGTGCTGTCGTCTTGTTGAATGAAACTTGTGCCTTTTATTTTCTGATGCATTCACCTGTTCACACCTGTTCACCTGTGCTGCTGGTTCGACCCTTTATGTACAGAATAAAACTTCCGTCTACTTCTGTAAACGGCCGTCTGACCTCTTTGTCATCGCCAGGGTAACCAGGAGGGGGCGGGGCCTGGCTAATTCTGACAGCCCCAGAGAAAAGAAGCAATTAATGAATTTTAACGACGTGCTAATAAAAGAGGGTCAGCTGACCTGCAGGAGGTGGGAGGGGCTAACTTGTAGGTAGCTAAGGTGTTGAACGAGTGACCGGGACCGTTGATTCCGTCGTTATTGATCGACTCATTTGGAGATCTGTGTTCTGGATCCGGTCTGTCAGAACCGTGACGGTCCAGCGGATCACATGGTTCTGAGGAGGCGGGGCCAGAGCACCAGGACGGCAGCACGCCAGGCAGCGGGGTTCTGAGCTCGGACCCCTGGAATGTTATTGCGGTGTGGGTGGAGCTTAATCATCAAAGGTTACAGCAAAGCCACACCCACATCTGTTCAACCAGGACGTGGCGTCGCCAGGAGCAGAACCAGGACGGGAACATCCTGACAAGGGGAGCGCCGTCGGGTCTCAGCAGGTCTGGAAAAACCTTGTTTTCCTCTTTCAGAGATCCAAAATGTCGCAGGAAGACGAAGACTTTGGGTTTCACTTGGACCTTCAGGAACCTTTCGAGAAAATCGAGTCGTTTTGTTCACAACTGAAGGTGACGAGGTCACTGGTCCTCCTCCAGGTCCTCTCAGTCCTCCTGGACCTGGTCCTCTCAGTCCTCCTAGACCTCCTCCAGGTCCTCTCAGTCGTCCCGGACCTGGACCAGGATCTTTGCTATCTGAAGGACCTGTGGGTGTTCAGAACCTCAGAAGACAAACTTGGTGTGAGGTGGAGATGAAGAGGGTCTTGGAGGCCCCCCTGGACCTCGGGCTGGTGGATCAGGTTAAACACAACTTAATGTTTCTTCCTGAGACATCAGTGGAGGACTGACAGGACCTGATCCTGGTTCAGGCCCACCTGGAACACGTGGAACTGGGAGCAGGTAGTGGTCCACACACACACACACACACACACACACACACACACGGGGCCTCTGACTCCACCATCCCGACCTCCACACACACGGTTGAAGGAGTCATGTGACTCGTCTGGAAAAGCCAAGATTGTCTTTATTTTTGTACAAAAATAGGGGAGGGGGGGGGGGGCTCTCTGCTGGCCTGGGACACCCTGGGCACAGAACCTGGAAGAACCCGGAAGAACCCGGAGGATCTGGCAGTACAAACAAACCTTTGCTGTCTTTCAAACTTTTAGTTCTGTGAAAACAGGAAGTGACGACAGTCGAACAGGAAGTGACGTTCCATCACGCTCCTGACCGGACGAGCAGCGTCCACACGGGCGGCAGCAACCACAGGAAGCGCCGCGGCGGGGGGGCGGAGCCCGACGTACAGGAGCACACCTCGTAGCCGTCGTGGGCGCGGTCGGGCTGGCGGCGAGTGTCGCCTGTTGTGGCGGCAGCGTCCGGGGCTTCGGGCTCGGGGGAGTCGGCCTGCATCTGAGAGCACAGCAGCCAGTCTGTGGAGGTGAGGCGGGGAAATCCAGGCTCCGCCTCCACGGCGCCGCCCGGAACGCGCCAGTACTCCCGCCCCTTAAAGAAGTAAGAGGAGCCTGGGGGAGAAAGGAAGCGAGTCAGAGAAAGAGCGTCCTAACAGGAAGTGAGGCCACGGCCCCCAGAGGGGGGAGAAGGGGGCAGAGGTCAGGGAAAAGGTCACCTCACCGTCAGACCAGCTCATGGCGTCGTCCAGGTCCGGCGGGAGGCCCTTCCACAGGGCGCTGGCCTTGGGGTAGCCCGGGTCCATCTGCCTCAGCTGCTCGTCGTAGCGCCAGTAGCGCCGCTCTCTGAAGAAGTAGGTTTTGTGGTTATGCAGCCAGACGAAGGCGGCGTCCACGCCGTCCAGGGGCAGGCCGAAGTCACTGATTGGACGAGGGTAACCCTCCTCCATGATGTTGTCTTTGAACAGCCAGTACCTGCTACCTGTGGGGGAGGGGCCGCGTCAGCGTCTGGAGCGTGTCAGGGACAAGCGCGTGGCGAGCGTGAGCACCTTTGAAGAAGACGATCTTGTGATCCGCCGCTCTCTCGTAGACGGCATCCACGCCGTCCAGGCTGGGCGGCAGGCCTCTCCAGAAACGATGGATCTGAGCCGGTCGCAGCGACACCAGGTGCTTCTCACGCGTCAGACGCCAGAAGTATTTCCCTGAGACGGTTGTCACGGAGATCAGATTATTCCAGCAACAGCAGCAGTTGCCACGGTAACAGACCCCATGTAAATAAAGTGGTGATTGAGTCATGTGACCAGCTCAGGCTTCAGGGACCTTTGGCTGTGGCCTTCATGCCACCGCAAAGGATGATGGGACATATTGGGTCTCTCCACAATGCATGATGGGAAGGAAGATCTTTGGTACCTTTGAAGAAGAACGCCTCGCCTCGAATCTGAGCCACCGCATCAAAATGGCTGCTGCAGCGATCGGGGGCGTCCCTCGCCATCCTGTCGGGAGGACAGACGGGTCAGCGACGCGTGTCATGTGACTCTGCCAACGTTTCCATGACAACCACTCATGGACCAGCCCGGTACGAGAACCAGATGGGAATCCAGATCTGAGACCAGCTCGTCTGTGATCCGTCGGTTCTGTTGCAGGTGGTCAGACGGACGTGGCGCCGTCCACTCACGGCTGCACCAGCGACCGCGACCCGACGGCGGCGCAGGAAATGATTCATGAAGGCGGCGGCGGCGGCGAGCGAATGCTAATAATGAACTGTGATTCCTGTCATCAGTCACACTGACGCCGGAGCGGCGGCGGCGGCGGCGGCGGCTCGGTGTCTGAGGCCGTTTGAATGCACTCGCTCGGGGGCCAAACCAAACACACGTAAAGAGGTGCCGAGTCAGGGGCGGGTCACCTGACTGTAGCACCGCCCCCTGCTGACAGGCTCCTCCCTTTAAACCCCACCTTCGTTAGCTGGCGTTAGCATGAGGCCGAGCTGAGGGACACGAACGGTCCCCTGAACTTACGGCAGTGTGGACCTGTTGTTGGGGACGTCTCCCAGGACGGGCGGCTCGGTCGGGGGCGGGACGCCGGGTCGGTCGGTGTGGGACACCGAGTCTCGGACACCTGAAGCAAGACCACAGTCAGGGGACAAATAAAGCAGCTACATGTCGACAAGCGACCCAACAGAACCGGCGCCGTACCGTAGAGCTGCCAGACCCGGACCTTGTCTTCGTAGGGCAGGTGGTACTTGAGAGGGTCCCCGACCGGGCCCTGATAGTACGGCCTCATGATGGACTCCACGGCCGAGGTGTGGACCAGACCGATGGCGTGACCGAACTCGTGAACCGCCACAGCGAACAGGTCCATGCCGTCAGCGTCTGGAAGAGGACCCAGAACTGGATCACGAGCAGCTCTGGGACACGAACCACGGTTGCTCCTCGGTCCCGGTACCACCGGGCCACCGGCACTCACCTGCCGACCTGAAGGTCCACGCCTCGTCGTCATCAAAGTGCGTATCTCCGGCGCTGAACTTCTCTCCGGGGAAGAAGGCGTGCGCCACCGTGCCGCCGGGACCGTCGAACGGATAGCCGTCCTCGTGGTCCGCCTTGGTGAAGTCGATCTGGATGTCGGCGTCACTTCCTGCCACCTCGTGGAAGTTTAGCGGAGCGATGTCGCTCCAGACCTTCAGGGCGTAGTGCATGAGAGCGCGCACGGTGTCGCGACCCAGCAACGCCGAGTCCTTCGGGAAGGTGCGGACTCTGGAGGGACAGGTGGAAGGTGAGTATGTGTGTGTGTGTGTGTGGGTGGGTGTGTGAGTGTGTGTGGGTGGGTGGGTGTGTGAGTGTGTGTGAGTGTGAGTGTGTGTGTGTGGTGTGTGGGTGGGTGGGTGTGTGCGTGTGAGTGTGTGTGTGTGTGAGTGTGCGTGTGTGTGTGTGTGTGTGGGTGGGTGGGTGTGAGTGTGTGTGTGTGGGTGGGTGGGTGTGTGCGTGTGTGTGTGAGTGAGTGTGTGTGTGTAGCATTAGCATTGGGGCTACATGACATTTTCCTGCCATGGCCAGATGTTTCTTCTTCTGCTAAGCTAACGCTAATCCGAGCCAGAACAGCTGGAGCAGCATCAGTCCACTGGAGGAGAGCTTCTTATCTACTCGATCACCTGACAGAAGGACGTGACCCCTGACCCCTGTGACCCCTGTCAGTCGTGGCTCCAGATTAATCCAGATTAAACCGGTCGGCTCCCTTGTCTGTGGATTTGCAGGCGTTTGGGGGACAGACGTGCAGCACTGACCACTCAGAACAGACGTTCTTTACTTTAAAACCAACCAGAAGTGGTTTTGGACTGACTGAAGCATCACTGAAGCATCACGATCATATTTTCCTCTTCATTTATTCCGAATTAACCCTGAAGATGTTTGCAGCCCTCTGATTGGCTGTTACCTCCAGGACATGTGTCTCTTGTTCCACTTGCTCTGCGGCATCAGTGCTCGTCTGCTGCGACCTGTCGACCCCTCGGGAACATCTGGCAGAGAACATCTGGGGGTCCCCATCAGGAGCAGAGTGTCCTGATCTGCAGAAGAACACAGGTCCAAGCTCCGCCCAACAGAACCGACCAGAGATCCCAACAGAACCTACCAAAGATGCCGGTCTCCTTCAGACCTCCAAACCTCTGCATGGCTCTGATGGCCCGGGTCAGGGCCTCCTGGGTCTGGAGCTGACCCGTCACAGGGTCAGGGGACGGCAGGTACCCCTAACCTGCTGAGCCAGTCCTGGAAGACACGCACGCACGCACGTGCACACGCACGTGCCACCGCACTCACGTGCAACGCTCGTTTAATCTTTAAGGTGGCGGCAGAAAAACTGGACTGATCGCATCAGGCAGTGGTACCGCTCCGTTCCGTCCTCGGAATGTTGTGTGTGTGGTGTGTGTAAGTGTGTGTGTGTGTGTTGGTGAGTGTGTGTGTGTGAGTGAGTGAGTGATGAGTGAGTGTGTGTGTGTGTGCTGTGTGTGGTGTGTGTTGTGTGTGGTGTGGGTGAGTGAGTGAGTGTGTGTGTGAGTGGGTGTGTGTGTGTGTGTGTGTGTGTGTGTGTGGATGAGTGCTGTGTGGTGTGTGTGAGTGTGTGTGTGTGTGGGTGTTGTGTGTGTGTACCAGGGACAGACCCTCGGCGGTTCATCTGCCGGCAGGTCAAGGTCACAACAGTGACCGGGGCTCAACAGTAAACACATGACATCACATCCTGAAGAACTGTGAAGCTGTCAGTCAGCGTCACCATGGTAACGGCCAAACTCGAGCCGGTTCTGTCCTGATGAACGAGCGCCTTCTGTTTCCCACAATGCCTCAGTGTGTGAACAGCTGCGGCCTCACCGGCAGAAATGAGTCACGCTCAGAAATGTGACCTCTTGACCCCGCCCGCTCTCACAGGTCAGGTGGCGGGTGGCCATCATCTGGTGATAGGTTTGGCTCCCTCTGCAGGAGGAGCACGGAACCACCGCTCCTGGGCTGAGCTGGATCTGAGCTGAGCTGGATCTGGATCTGGTCTCAGCTGGATCTGGTCTCAGCTGGATCTGGGCTGAGAGCTTCAGGTTCTGA
>NW_026621881.1:0-91636 GCF_003711565.1 Takifugu flavidus | reverse complement strand
GGTGGGCCCCCAACTAAGCCCGCATACGGGGGGCGCCCAGGGGAGGAAGGGAAAGAGATACAGGACAAGTGTAGTGCCACATGGCCTAACGAGGCTAAGGGGAAGGCAAAGGCATTGGGAGGCAAAAGAGAGGAAAGGAAAAATTGGGTTAAGGAAAGAGGAGAATTAAAGAAGAGAACAAAAGCAGGGGAGAGGCTATAAAGAGGAAAATATAAGAGGCAAGATACAAAGGAAGGGAGGGGACACTAAAATTAAAAGCAAAAAACATGGAAAGCAAAAAGCGGGGAGTATAAAAGGGGAAACAGAAATTGGAGAAGAAACAGAGGGGAAGAAGGAACAAAACGAAAACAAGGGGCAAGATCCAAAAGAAGGGAAGGGAAATTTAAATTGAAAACTAAAAAATACAAGGACAAAATAAGAAAAGTATTTAAAGGCAAAGATAAATGGAACGGCTCATAATTAGAATAGCCACCAAAGAAACAACATGGGAACAGAAGAGGGGAAATCAATTAGAGAAGGGAACACAAAGAGAGAAATAGAAAAATTACAATTAGGAGGTGGGAAAGGGACAAAAGCGAGGGACCGATTTTTTGCTAAGGCCAAAAGGCCAACATAATTATTTATGATCAGCCTGCCTGATGAAGGCCAATAGAGGCCGAAACGTCGTACGAGGCTGATCTCAGCTAAGGCCAAGAAGGCCTAATTTTTGGAAACCCCACCACCTTAGGGTGGTGGATATTTAACTTGGGGATGGGAGTCTCTGCCTGGGACCCCCTTGGATGGCCAGTGCTCTGCTTTCCAGGGGCTTCGCCCCAATGGAAAGCCTAACCCTAAAATCTAACCCTAACCCTAATGCTAATGCTAACCCTAACTCCAACCCTAACCCTAATGTTAACCCTAATGCTAATGCTAACCCGAATGCTAATGCTAACCCTAACTCCAACCCTAATGCTAATGCTAACCCGAATGCTAATGCTAACCCTAACTCCAACCCTAACCCTAATGCTAATGCTAACCCTAACCCTAATGCTAACCCTAACTCCAACCCTAACCCTAACTCCAACCCTAACCCTAATGCTAATGCTAACCCTAACCCTAACTCCAACCCTAACCCTAACTCCAACCCTAACCCTAATGCTAATGCTAACCCTAACCCTAATGCTAACCCTAACTCCAACCCTAACCCTAACTCCAACCCTAACCCTAATGCTAATGCTAACCCTAATGCTAACCCTAACTCCAACCCTAACCCTAATGCTAACCTAACTCCAACCCTAACCCTAATGCTAACCCTAACTCTACCTCTAACCCTAACCCTACTGCTAACCCTAACCCTAATCCAACCCTAACCCTAATGCTTAACCCTAACCTAATGCTAACCCTAACTCCAACCCTAACCCTAACCCTAATGCTAACCCTAACCCTAACCTAACTCCAACCCTAATGCTAACCCTAACCCTAATGCTAACCCTTCCCATTCACTTACACACTCACTCAATCTCACACACAGACACACACACATGCACAATATACCTTTCCAAATATTACGTTAAAAAAAACATTACGTTCGAGTGTGCGCACATGTCCGCTTATGTGCGCGTAAGTGCGCACGTGTGCGCGTGTGTGCGCGTAAGTGCGCGTGTGTGTTTAAGGAACTCAGTCACTTAAACACTCACTCAATCTCACACTCACTCACACACAGACACTCACACTACGTTAAAAAAACATTACGTTCGAGTGTGCGCACATGTCCGCTTATGTGCGCGTAAGTGGCACGTGTGCGCGTAAGTGCGCGTGTGTGCGCGTAAGTGCGCGTGTGTGCTTTAGGAACGCATTCACTTACACACTCACTCAATCTCACACACAGACACACACACATGCACAATATACCTTTCCAAATATTACGTTAAAAAAAACATTACGTTTGAGTGTGCGCACATGTCCGCTTATGTGCGCTTATGTGCGCCCGTGTGCGCGTGTGTGCGCGTAAGTGCGCGTGTGTGTTTAAGGAACTCATTCACTTACACACTCACTCAATCTCACACACAGACACACACACACATGCACAATATACCTTTCCAAATATTACGTTAAAAAAACATTACGTTTGAGTGTGCGCACATGTCCGCTTATGTGCGCGTAAGTGCGCACGTGTGCGCCTGTGTGCGGCGGGTGCGCTGTGTTTTAAGGAACTCATTCACTTACACACTCACTCAATCTCACCCACAGACACACACACACATGCACATTAGACCTTTCTAATATTACGTTAAAAAACATTACTTGCAACGATGCGCGCATATGCGCTCATGTGCGCGTAAGTGCGTGTGTGCTGTGCAGAAACTTAGTTACTTATACATTCACTCAATCTCACACTCACTCACTCACACACAGACACACACACACATGCACATTAGACCTTTCTAAATATTACGTTAAAAAACATTACGTTCGAGTGTGCGCGAATGTGCGCGTAAGTGCGCACGTGTGCGCGTGTGTGCGCGTAAGTACGCGTTGTGTTTTAAGGAACTCATTCACTTACACACACTCACTCAATCTCACCCACAGACACACAATATACCTTTCCAAATATTACGTTGAAAAAAACATTACGTTCGAGTGTGCGCACATGTCTGCTTATGTGCGCTGTGTGTGCGCGTAAGTGCGCGTGTGTGCGCGTAAGTGCGCGTGTGTGGCTTTAGGAACGCATTCACTTACACACTCACTCAATCTCACACACACAGACACACACACATGCACATTAGACCTTCTTTCTTAATATTACGTTAAAAAACATTTCGTGCAACTGTGCACACATGTCCGCTTATGTGCGCGTAAGTGCGCACGTGTGCGCGTAAGTGCGCGGGGTGCGCGTGTGGTGCTTTAGGAACTCATTCACTTACACACTCACTCAATCTCACACTCTCTCACTTCATTATCACACTCACTCACAGACACACACACATGCACATTAGACCTCTAACCCTAACTCCAACTCCACCCCTAACCCTAATGCTAACCCTAACTCCAACCCTAACCCTAATGCTAACCCCAACCCTAATGTTAACCCTATCTCAAACCCTAACCCTAACCCTATGCTAACCATAACTCCAACCCTAACCCTAATGCTAACCCTAACTCTAACTCTAACCCTAACCCTAATGCTAATGCTAACCCTAACTCCAACCTAACCCTAATGCCTACCCTAATGCTAATGCTAATAACCCTAACTCCAACCCTAACCCTAATGCTAATGCTAACCTAACCCTAATGCTAATGCTCACCCTAACTCCAACCCTAAGCCTAATGCTAACCCTAATGCTAACCCTAAACTCTCCAACCCTAACCCTAATCCAACCCTAACCCTAATGCTAATGCTAACCCTAACCCTAATGCTAACCCTAACTCCAACCCTAACCCTAACTCCAACCCTAACCCTAACCCTAATGCTAACCCTAACCTAAACTCCAACCCTAATGCTAACCCTAACCCTAATGCTAACCCTTCCCATTCACTTACACACTCACTCAATCTCACACACAGACACACACACATGCACAATATACCTTTCCAAATATTACGTTAAAAAAAACATTACGTTCGAGTGTGCGCACATGTCCGCTTATGTGCGCGTAAGTGCGCACGTGTGCGCGTGTGTGGCGCGTAAGTGCGCGTGTGTGTTTAAGGAACTCAGTCACTTAAACACTCACTCAATCTCACACTCACTCACACACAGACACTCACACTACGTTAAAAAACATTACGTTCGAGTGTGCGCACATGTCCGCTTATGTGCGCGTAAGTGCGCACGTGTGCGCGTGTGTGCGCGTAAGTGCGCGTGTGTGCGCGTAAGTGCGCGTGTGTGCTTTAGGAACTCATTCACTTACACACTCACTCAATCTCACACACAGACACACACACATGCACAATATACCTTTCCAATATTACGTTAAAAAAACATTACGTTTGAGTGTGCGCACATGTCCGCTTATGTGCGCGTAAGTGCGCACGTGTGCGCCTGTGTGCGCGTAAGTGCGCGTGTGTGTTTAAGGAACTCATTCACTTACACACTCACTCAATCTCACACACAGACACACACACATGCACATTAGACCTTTCTTAATATTACGTTAAAAAACATTACGTGCAACTATGCGCGCATATGCGCTCATGTGCGCGTAAGTGCGTGTGTGCTTGCAGAACTTAGTTACTTATACATTCACTCAATCTCACACTCACTCACTCACACACAGACACACACACACATGCACATTAGACCTTTCTAAATATTACGTTAAAAAACATTACGTTCGAGTGTGCGCGAATGTGCGCGTAAGTGCGCACGTGTGCGCGTGTGTGCGCGTAAGTACGCGTGTGTGTTTAAGGAACTCATTCACTTACACACTCACTCAATCTCACACACAGACACACAAAATACCTTTCCAAATATTACGTTGAAAAAAAACATTACGTTCGAGTGTGCGCACATGTCTGCTTATGTGCGCGTGTGTGCGCGTAAGTGCGCGTGTGTGTGCGCGTAAGTGCGCGTGTGTGCTTTAGGAACGCATTCACTTACACACTCACTCAATCTCACACACAGACACACACACATGCACATTAGACCTTTCTTAATATTACGTTAAAAAACATTACGTGCAACTGTGCACACATGTCCGCTTATGTGCGCGTAAGTGCGCACGTGTGCGCGTAAGTGCGGTGTGTGCGCGTGTGTGCTTTAGGAACTCATTCACTTACACACTCACTCAATCTCACACTCTCTCACTCATTCTCACACTCACTCACAGACACACACACATGCACATTAGACCTCTAACCCTAACTCCAACCCTAACCCTAATGCTAACCCTAACTCCAACCCTAACCCTAATGCTAACCCGAACCCTAATGCTAACCCTAGGTCAAACCCTAACCCTAACCCTAATGCTAACCATAACTCCAACCCTAACCCTAATGCTAACCCTAACTCTAACTCTAACCTAACCCTAATGCTAATGCAAACCCTAACTCCAACCCTAACCCTAATGCTAACCCTAATGCTAATGCTAACCCTAACTCCAACCCTAACCCTAATGCTAATGCTAACCCTAACCCTAATGCTAATGCTAACCCTAACTCCAACCCTAACCCTAATGCTAACCCTAATGCTAACCCTAACTCCAACCCTAACCCTAACTCCAACCCTAACCCTAATGCTAATGCTAACCTAACCCTAATGCTAACCCTAACTCCAACCCTAACCCTAACTCCAACCCTAACCCTAACCCTAATGCTAACCCTAACCTAAACTCCAACCCTAATGCTAACCCTAACCCTAATGCTAACCCTTCCCATTCACTTACACACTCACTCAATCTCACACACAGACACACACACATGCACAATATACCTTTCAAATATTACGTTAAAAAAACATTACGTTCGAGTGTGCGCACATGTCCGCTTATGTGCGCGTAAGTGCGCACGTGTGCGCGTGTGTGCGCGTAAGTGCGCGTGTGTGTTTAAGGAACTCAGTCACTTAAACACTCACTCAATCTCACACTCACTCACACACAGACACTCACACTACGTTAAAAAACATTACGTTCGAGTGTGCGCACATGTCCGCTTATGTGCGCGTAAGTGCGCACGTGTGCGCGTGTGTGCGCGTAAGTGCGCGTGTGTGCGCGTAAGTGCGCGTGTGTGCTTTAGGAACTCATTCACTTACACACTCACTCAATCTCACACACAGACACACACACATGCACAATACCTTTCCAAATATTACGTTAAAAAAAACATTATGTTCGAGTGTGCGCACATGTCCGCTTATGTGAGCGTAAGTGCGCACGTGTGCGCGTGTGTGCGCGTAAGTGCGCGTGTGTGCGCGTGTGTGCTTTAGGAACTCATTCACTTACACACTCACTCAATCTCACACTCTCACTCATTCTCACACTCACTCACAGACACACACACATGCACATTAGACCTCAGACCCTAACTCCAACCCTAACCCTAATGCTAATCCTAATGCTAATGCTAACCCTAATGCCAATGCTAACCCTAACTCCAACCCTAACCCTAATGCTAACCCTAACCCAACCCTAACCCTAATGCTAACCCGAACCCTAATGCTAACCCTATCTCAAACCCTACCCTAACCCTAATGCTAACCATAACTCCAACCCTAACCCTAATGCTAACCCTAACTCTAACTCTAACCCTAACCCTAATGCTAATGCTAACCCAATGCTAATGCTAACCCTAACTCCAACCCTAACCCTAATGCTAATGCTAACCCTAACCCTAATGCTAACCCTAACTCCAACCCTAACCCTAATGCTAATGCTAACTCTAACCCTAATGCTAACCCTAACTCCAACCCTAACCCTAACTCCAACCCTAACCCTAATGCTAATGCTAACCCTAACTCCAACCCTAACCCTAATGCTAATGCTAACCCTAACCCTAATGCTAACCCGAACCCTAATGCTAACCCTAACTCCAACCCTAACCCTAACGCTAACCCTAACTCCAACCCTAACCCTAATGCTAACCCTAACCCTAACTCCAACCCTAACCCTAATGCTAACCCTAACCCTAATGCTAACCCTAACCCTAACTCCAACCCTAACCCTAATGCGAACCCTAACCTAAACTCCAACCCTAATGCTAACCCTAACCCTAATGCTAACCCTTCCCATTCACTTACACACTCACTCAATCTCACACACAGACACACACACATGCACAATATACCTTTCCAAATATTACGTTAAAAAAACATTACGTTCGAGTGTGCGCACATGTCCGCTTATGTGCGCGTAAGTGCGCACGTGTGCGCGTGTGTGCGCGTAAGTGCGCGTGTGTGTTTAAGGAACTCAGTCACTTACACACTCACTCAATCTCACACTCACTCACACACAGACACTCACACTACGTTAAAAAACATTACGTTCGAGTGTGCGCACATGTCCGCTTATGTGCGCGTAAGTGCGCACGTGTGCGCGTGTGTGCGCGTAAGTGCGCGTGTGTGTTTAAGGAACTCATTCACTTACACACTCACTCAATCTCACACACAGACACACACACATGCACAATATACCTTTCCAAATATTACGTTAAAAAAAACATTACGTTCGAGTGTGCGCACATGTCCGCTTATGTGCGCGTAAGTGCGCACGTGTGCGCGTGTGTGCGCGTAAGTGCGCGTGTGTGCTTTAGGAACTCATTCACTTACACACTCACTCAATCTCACACACAGACACACACACATGCACAATATACCTTTCCAAATATTACATTAAAAAAAACATTACGTTCGAGTGTGCGCACATGTCTGCTTATGTGCGCGTAAGTGCGCACGTGTGCGCGTGTGTGCGCGTAATTGCGCGTGTGTGTTAAGGAACTCAGTCACTTACACACTCACTCAATCTCACACTCACTCACACACAGACACTCACACTACGTTAAAAAACATTACGTTCGAGTGTGCGCACATGTCCGCTTATGTGCGTGTAAGTGCGCACGTGTGCGCGTGTGTGCGCGTAAGCGCGTGTGTGTTTAAGGAACTCAGTCACTTACACACTCACTCAATCTCACACACAGACACACAATATACCTTTCCAAATATTACGTTAAAAAAAAATTACGTTCGAGTGTGCGCACATGTCCGCTATGTGCGCGTAAGTGCGCACGTGTGCGCGTGTGTGCGCGTAAGTGCGCGTGTGTGCGCGTAAGGTCGCGTGTGTGCTTTAGGAATGCATTCACTTACACACTCACTCAATCTCACACACAGACACACACACATGCACAAATTACCTTTCCAAATATTACGTTAAAAAAACATTACGTTCGAGTGTGCGCACATGTCCGCTTATGTGCGCGTAAGTGCGCACGTGTGCGCGTTTGTGCGCGTAAGTGCGCGTGTGTGCGCGTAAGGTCGCGTGTGTGCTTTAGGAATGCATTCACTTACACACTCACTCAATCTCACACACAGACACACACACATGCACAATATACCTTTCCAAATATTACGTTAAAAAAACATTACGTTCGAGTGTGCGCACATGTCCGCTTATGTGCGCGTAAGTGCGCACGTGTGCGAGTGTGTGCGCGTAAGTGCGCGTGTGTGCGCGTAAGTGCGCGTGTGTGCTTTAGGAACGCATTAACTTACACACTCACTCAATCTCACACACAGACACATGCACAATATACCTTTCCAAATATTACGCTAAAAAAAACATTACATTCGAGTGTGCGCACATGTCCGCTTATGTGTGCGTAAGTGCGCACGTGTGCGCGTGTGTGCGCGTAAGTGCGCGTGTGTTTAAGGAACTCATTCACTTATACACTCACTCAATCTCACACACAGACACACACACATGCACAATATACCTTTCCAAATATTACGTTAAAAAAAGCATTACGTTCGAGTGTGCGCACATGTCCGCTTATGTGCGCGTAAGTGCGCACGTGTGCGCGTAAGTGCGCGTGTGTGTTTAAGGAACTCAGTCACTTACACACTCACTCAATCTCACACACAGACACACACACATGCACATTAGACCTTTCTTAATATTACGTTAAAAAAACATTACGTGCAACTATGCGCGCATGTGCGCTTATGTGCGCGTAAGTGCGCGTGTGTGCTTGCAGAACTTAGTTACTTACACATTCACTCAATCTCACACTCACTCACACACAGACACACACACATGCACATTAGACCTTTCTAAATATTACGTTAAAAAACATTACGTTCGAGTGTCAATCAATCAATCAATCTTTATTTATATAGCGTCTTATACAATCAAAATTGTTTCAAGGCGCTTTCCAGAATCCCAGGGCCTGACCCCAGACAAGCAACAGTGGCAAGGAAAAACTCCCCTTTAACAGGAAGAAACCTTGAGCAGGACCAGGCTCATGTAGGGGGACCCTCCTGCTGATGGCCGGCTGGGTAAAGAGAGAGGAGAGGAGAGGAGGGAGGACAGGTAGAGGATAGGATAGGTAGAGGAGAGGGGTAGAGGAGAGGAGAAGTAGAGTGAAGGGGAGGTAGAGGAGAGGAGAAGGAGGAGGAGGAGGAGGGGAAAGAGGAGAGGAGAGGAGAGGAGAGGAGAGGAGAGGAGAGGAGAGGCACAGAGCACAGAAACACACACAAAAAATATGCACAATCACTTCAACGGGGCCGGCGGTCATTATGCAGCTCCGATGGCAGTGATACCTGCAAATAGATAGGGGGGGGGGGGGGGGGGGGGGGGAGAAGCAGAAAAACTACACAAGAATCAGCATAACTAGTCTGCTTGATGAGGAGAGGAAAGGAGAGGAAAGGAGAGGAAACCATGACCCAGTGGAGTGACAGAGGCCTGTCAGGTGATCATGTTTCCGGACCCCGGCAGCCTCGGCCTATAACAGCATAGCTAGAATGTGACCTAATGATTAGACGACCCCTTAAGTATGATAATTTGTCTGTCTATGATAGTAACTGGAACTACTGAATTAGTAACAGTAAGCTTTTTCAAAGAGGTAGGTTTTGAGTCTGATCTTAAAAGTAGCGATGGAGTCAGCCTCCCGTACCTGGACAGGGAGCTGGTTCCAAAGCAGGGGGGCCTGGTAGCTAGATGCTCGGCCCCCCATTCTACTCCTAGAGACTCTGGGGGCCACAAGTAGACCAGCATTCTGAGAGTGGAGCGGTCTATTGGGCTGATAAGGTGTCACTAGCTCCTCCAGGTAGGATGGAGCTAGGCCTCTGAGGACCTTGTAGGTCAGAAGAAGGGTTTTAAAAGTTATTCTAAATTTAACGGGCAGCCAGTGAAGCGACGCCATTACAGGACTTATGTGATCTCTTTTGTCAATACCTGTCAGAACTCTGGCTGCAGCATTTTGGATCAACTGGAGGCTTCTTAAAGAGTTGTTTGGACACCCTGATAATAAGGAGTTACAGTAGTCCAGCCTGGAAG
Source organism: Takifugu flavidus (assembly GCF_003711565.1). NCBI lineage: Eukaryota > Metazoa > Chordata > Actinopteri > Tetraodontiformes > Tetraodontidae > Takifugu > Takifugu flavidus. The sequence continues at coordinate 81,680 of NW_026621881.1, read as the reverse complement.
TAACAAATGCATGGACTAACTTTTCAGCATCAGGCTGCATCAGTAGCTTCCTGATCTTTGAGATGTTCCTCAAGTGAAAAAAGGCACTTCTAGAGACTAATTTAATGTGTGAGTTGAAGGAGAGGTTTTGATCAAAAGTTACTCCTAGATTCCTCCCAGAGAGACTAGATGTTAATGAGATCCCATCTAGAGTGATCATGTGATCTAATCTATCCCTGAGAGGTTCAGGACCAAACACCATGACCTCAGTTTTTCCTGGGTTAAGGAGGAGGACATTTGAAGACATCCAGGACTTTATGTCTTTAAGACAGGTCTGGAGCTTCACTAACTTCTCTGTCTCCTCGGGTTTCATGGATAAATAGAGCTGAGTGTCATCAGCATAACAATGAAAATTTATCCCATGCTGCCGAATAATGTTCCCTAAGGGAAGCATGTATAATGTGAAGAGGATTGGTCCGAGTACGGAACCTTGAGGAACTCCATGGCTAACCCTACTGTATGAGGAGGGAACGCCGTGGACATGGGCAAACTGGTATCTATCAGATAAGTATGATCTAAACCAGTCTAGTGCTGTCCCTTTAATCCCAATCACATGTTCCAGTCTCTGTAACAGGATGCTGTGATCAACTGTATCAAAAGCAGCACTGAGGTCCAGCAGAACCAGCATAGAGACCAGTCCATGATCGGAAGCTATGAGAAGATCATTAGTGACTTTAAGAAGTGCTGTTTCTGTGCTGTGGTGAGCTCTAAAGCCTGACTGAAACATCTCAAACAGGCTGTTCCTCTGCAGGTGCTCCAGGAACTGAGTCACCACCACCTTCTCTAGAACTTTAGAGATAAAAGGAAGGTTGGATATTGGCCTATAATTTCCCAAGACATCAGGATCCAGTGATGGTTTTTTAAGCAACGGCTTAATCACTGCCACCTTGTAGGACCGGGGTACATAACCTGACACTAAAGAACCATTGATCTGGTCCAGGACAGAACTGCCTATCAGTGGTAGAACATCCTTCAACAGGTGTGTTGGGATGGGATCTAAAAGACACGTAGTGGTCTTGGATTTCTGAATTAGCGATGACGCCTCAGAAAAATATATAGGGCTGAAGGAGCTTAAGGGCTCGTTGGAGACCCTGCATGTTCCCCCAGTCGGCACATCTGGTGATGGTCCAGTTGTAGGGATGGCCTGGTTAGCTTTCTCTCTGATAGCTAGAACTTTATCAGTGAAGAAGCTCATGAAGTCTTCACCACTAAGGGAAGAAGGGATACGTGGATCTAAAACACTGTGACTCTTGGTTAATTTGGCCACAGTGCTGAAGAGAAACCTGGGGTTGTTCTTATTTTCCTCAATCAAAGAAGAAAAATAAGCTGTTCTAGCCTTGCGAAGGGCCTTTTTGTAAACTAATAGACAGTCTTTCCAGGCTACATGGTAGCTGTCTATCTTACAAGAATGCCACTTCCTTGTGTGCGCGAATGTGCGCGTAAGTGCGCACGTGTGCGCGTGTGTGCGCGTAAGTGCGCGTGTGTGCGCGTAAGTGCGCGTGTGTGCTTTAGGAACTCATTCACTTACACACTCACTCAATCTCACACACACAGACACACACACAGACACACAATATACCTTTCCAATATTACGTTAAAAAAACATTACGTTCGAGTGTGCGCACATGTCCGCTTATTGTGCGCGTAAGTGCGCACGTGTGCGCGTGTGTGCGCGTAAGTGCGCGTGTGTGCTTTAGGAACTCATTCACTTACACACTCACTCAATTTCACACACAGACACACACACATGCACAATATACCTTTCCAAATATTACGCTAAAAAAAACATTACGTTCGAGTGTGCGCACATGTCCGCTTATGTGCGCGTAAGTGCGCACGTGCGCGTATGTGCGCGTAAGTGCGCGTGTGTGTTTAAGGAACTCATTCACTTACACACTCACTCAATTTCACACACAGACACACACACATGCACATATACCTTTCCAATATTACGTTAAAAAAAACATTACGTTCGAGTGTGCGCACATGTCCGCTTATGTGCGCGCACGTGTGCGCGTGTGTGCGCGTGTGTGCGCGTAAGTGCGCGTGTGTGTTTAGGAACTCAGTCACTTACACACTCACTCAATCTCACACTCTCTCACTCATTCTCACACTCACTCACACACACTCACACTACGTTAAAAAACATTACGTTCGAGTGTGCGCACATGTCCGCTTATGTGCGCGCACGTGTGCGCGTAAGTGCGCGTGTGTGTTTAAGGAACTCAGTCACTTACACACTCACTCAATCTCACACTCACTCACACACAGACACTCACACTACGTTAAAAAACATTACGTTCGAGTGTGCGCGAATGTGCGCGTGTGTGCGCGTGTGTGCTTTAGGAACTCATTCACTTACACACTCACTCAATCTCACACTCTCTCACTCATTCTCACACACAGACACATGCACATTAGACCTGGGACAAAGCGACCCACTCCTGACAGCTTGTGGGCGATGCTGCAGCGACCCTGCAATCCCTACACTCTCTGGTGAAACCAAATCAAAGGTTTTAGACACTGCTGGATGCTGGAAGGGTGGCTATAGTCTGGACGCATAGTTCCCCTGACTGCACATTTCTCCAACAATGATTGGCAGCTGGTGTCACTTGTTCTCCAGATGAGAGAAGGAAAGAGAGCCACCCCACAGTGTGTTTGATTGCCCCACTGCAAGCTCAATGCTGCCAGAAAACATTGCAGGAGCATCAATTCCCCTCAGGGCATCAACAAGGACCTCAGGAAAAGGTGCAGCTACCACCTACTAGAGACAAGCACACTGAGCTGAGATTCAAAGCCCTCTCCTCCCAAGAGAAGAGCTTGTTTGTTGGAGGCTCTTCTGGGCGATACCTGGTGCCACAGCCACAGCTCAGCCCGTCTCTGGAGCTGAGGTGGAGCTTAGCAAGTTTCATGGTTCTCCACCACTTCCTCTGGCTGAGGACCTTCTCAGCTGGTGGTTTCTGCTCCACCTTCCAAGTTGAGCAGGTGATACTTCTGCATTCCTGCCACCAGTGTCTCTGCAGAAAGAGTCTTCTCTACTGTTTTATATTATATTGTATAAAATTAGGATTTTTGGTTGATCTCTTAGATGTTGTTGACTAAGAGCAGGTTTTTCTTTAATAACATAGAAAGATTCGATGAGAAGAGCAAACGTATTATTTTATGAACTACTTCCACTACTATTATATCCACATACTTCCATATTGTCTTAGATTGCAGCTGCATTTATTGCATCGTTCATAGAAAGTCATATTGTGAGGAGAAAAACTCAAATAAGGTCATTTTCTTTAATGATCATTACAACAGAAGGAGGCGATGAACAAACAGATTTATCTAAAAATGTGTGAAAAGGTGTGGATGGAAACCTTTTTAAAATGGTTGCATTGTGTAGAATCGGTGTAGAATCAACTTGTTGACTTCTGATTTGGACTCCAATGGAAGTAAGGTACAACAATTGTGGATGCTGAAAGCTTCAGATCTTCATGAAGGTTTCTGTGGTTGGACTGACCTGCTGCCCCTTTAAGAGGGAGGCAGGTTTGGGCTTCTGGCTGGAATGAAGCCACCTCAGATGAGAATGACTGCAGGCTTTCGGTACCAAGGTTTAACAGGGCGCTCACTTCACACTTGGGCTTTTCTCTTTTTTGGGATGGCTTTTCTCAGTAGAGAAGGGGCATGGCACACTGCAGCAGCTTTCTTTTTGGGTTTTCTAGTTTTCCTTCTGATCTTTAAAAGACAGGAAGAACCATTTTTGATTGGTCTGAATGTTTGGGCGGTTTTGTGGCCAGCCTAAAATAAAACAAGACAAATTTACAACTGATACTTCCTTTCTAGTCATTGATGACCATCCTCACATGGGACAGATTTCCACAACCAATTTAATACTGCAAATCTGTCCTGTGTGGTCTTTTTTCTGAGAACTGTAACACTACGTTTATAACAAAGATCAAACATGGAAACAGTTATTGTCTAACTAGTTACACCTGGGAAAGTACTGGATCACCTCTGACTGACCTGAGAGTCTCCAGCTCACAGAGAGGATCCTGGAGAAAACCACAGAGCAGCTTCACTCCTGGATCCTCTAGACCAGGGGTGGGCAAACATTTTGATTCGTGGGCCACAATGGGTTCTAACATTTGACAAAGGGGCCGGACCAGGAGCAGATGGATGGATGGAGTGCTTTGGTAACCTCACCTCATTGGAGAAAAAATACACATCTTGGGATATGGAGAAAACATGTGCTTTAATTTCAAATGAAAATGAAGAGAAGCATTACAACAAAATATCTGACTTTGGAATGAGTCTTAAAACACTTAAAATCAAATGAATAAAATGTGCCTTTTAAAAAAAATTAATAACCATTTCTATTTTAAAGCACTGAAAGTTCTGTTATCCTTCAGGATATCACCATCACTCTCCTCCTGACTGTCTTTTTTCTAGTGGGAAAACACCAGAATTGCAGTGAAAATTTAACATTAACAAGGTTTATTCATTTAATTTGTCTAGTTTGGCGGGCCGGATTAAAACGTTTAACGGGCCGCGTGTGGCCCCCGGGCCTTAGTTTGCCCATGGCTGCTCTAGACTGATGTATTCCAGGTCCAGAACCCTCAGATGGGAGGGATTGGACCTCAGTGCCGAGGCCAGAGAGTCACAGCTGATCTCTGATAACTGCAGTAACTCAGTCTGGATAAGGATCATGGCAAGAAATGATCTCTTATTGGAGGAAAAGTCATATTACACTTACTCAAAATCATTATTTCATTATTTAATCAGGGCCCTTGGAGTCAGGAGAGCTCTGGCCCCCACTGATAAACTGGGATATTACAGCAACAACACCGTTAAAAAGTATCTATAAAATTGACTTTCAATGGCTCATTTATATTCATACTACACTTCTCTTCTCCAAAAGTCAGTGGAGTTTATCTTGAAGCCTTTAATTGTTTAGTTGTTATGTCAAAGATAAAAGAAAGCTGACCTGAGAGTCTCCAGCTCACAGAGAGGATCCTGGAGAAAACCACAGAGCAGCTTCACTCCTGGATCCTTCAGCTGGTTCCCACTCAGCTCTAGAACCCTCAGATGGGAGGGATTGGACCTCAGCGCCGAGGCCAGAGAGTCACAGCTGATCTCTGATAAACTGCAGTACCACAGTCTGGAAAAGGAATAAATGGGGCAAATAAAAACACATTTCTAAATCTGAAAATGAAGAGAAAAGCAGAAAATGTAAAGACATTTAGAAAAGAGCAACAGAGGCCTCCTGACCTGAGCGTCTCCAGTCTGCAGTTTGGATGCATCATTGCAGAAGACAGTAACTTTACGTCGGCATCTGTCAGGCTTTGGTTGTTGATTAAGCTCAGCTCCCGTAGATGAGAAGGGTTTGACGTCATTGCTGAGGCCACAACTTCACAATGACTCTTTGAAAGAAAACTACCAGACAGTCTGTTGTGTATGAAACAAAAATAGTGAGTCAAACTTTGGGATTTCTAATCAACTTATCTGAGAATCTACCTCAACACAAATGTAGCTCATTTCCTGGAAAAGCTAAATTCAACACCGTAGAGCAACAGTTTGAACGACCATCAGATCTGAAATGCAACTGAATTATTCTCAACATTTGTCTTATTTTAGAACAGCTCATAATTACTCAACATTTAAAATGATTATAGCAAATGGTTTAAAGAAACGTGCATCTTTTTATCTGTCTATCGGCTCTTTGGATATTTTGCATTTCATCCAATTTGTACGATGGTGCGTCAAGTCTTAATTCAGCGATCCGATCGATGACATCAGAGTCTCTGGTTGCATCGATTGCCCTCAGCTTCTGTTCTATCTGCCTGTTTCCCTTCAAATCATTTTCACTGCACCTTTTGTTGCTAGTGATGACGTTGCCACCTAACGGGTGTGGAAAGGGTCCAACAACTTTGTGGGTCACATAAAGGCTCCAAACGGAACCGCCACAAAGACCTAAAACACCCATTTAAACCAACGAGGCCGGCTGGTTTTACGTTGAACAAATGAAGCAAAATAGTCACGTGTCATTAGTTAAAATGTGTTTTTCTGTTGTTTGAATACGATGTATACAAACAAACAAAAGTTATTTAATGACATGACAGTAATTTCATGATAGTCAGTTAACTTGTGGCTCCTATTATTCCTGCCTTATGTTGGTTTGTCTGGATTGACCTTTGAACTTATATCCAGCCAGTGTTGAACATTTCTGGATGAATTGTTGTTTTTAATTTATGGACGCTGCAATGGAATAAAGAATTGAAGGAATGACCACTGGAGGGGGTATTGCTGCCTGACATGATCCACTCGCTTGATTTAAACGCCGATGTCCGGCCCTAAAAATCTTTACTTACACGAACTTCCTGCAGTTCCTCACAGCTGGAATCAGGCGACGTCGTCCCTCCACTGAGGTGTTGTACTGGTGCAGGTTCAGCTCATCCAGAACCTCCTCTGACATCTGCAGCAGGTAGGCCAGAGCTGAACAGTGGATCTCTGACAGTCTCCTCTCTGATTTCTCCCCTGACTTCAGGAACTCTTGGATCTCCTGATGGACTGACTGATCCTTCATCTCCATCAGACAGTGGAAGATGTTGATGCTTCTGTCTGGGGAGATTTTATCACTGTTCAGCTTCCTCAGGTTGTTGAGGACCTTCTGGATGGCTGTCCCTCTGATCCAACAGTCCACCCAAGATCCTCTGATTGGACTCCAGAGAGAGACCATGAAGGAAGCGAACAAACAAGTCCAGGTGGCCATTTTCACTTTCAAGAGATTTCATTAGTGCTCTCCTGAGGAAGCCATCAAGAGATTTGACTGGATCGTTATTTGTGTGCAACCCAACAAACCCAGAAACGGGGTTTCGTTTCGAATATTTTAGGAACTGATTTATAACCACTGTGTATTTCCTGGTGTAACAGTGGAACATGTAGACGGCAGCCAGAAACTCCTGAATGCTCAGATGAACAAAGCAGTAGACTGATTTCTGGAAGATCACACTCTCTCTCTTGAAGATCTCTGTACAAACTCCTGAGTACACCGACACCTCGGAGACGTCCAGTCCACATTGCTTCAGGTCTTCTGAGTAGAACATGATGTTTCCTTTCTCCAGATGTTTAAACGCCAGCCGACCCAACTTCAGAAGGAGTTCTTTATCAGCCTCAGTCAGTTCCTCTGGTCTCTGCTTTCCTCCATACTTCTGCTTCTTCCTCTTTATCTGAACCCTCAGGAAGTGTGAGTAGAGGTCAGTCAGGGTTTGGGGCAGCTCTCCTCTCTGGTCTCTGGTCATCATGTCCTCCAGAACTATAGCAGTGATCCAGCAGAAAACTGGGATCAGACACATGATGTGGAGGCTCCTGGAGGCCTTGATGTGTGAGATGATTCTCTTGGACAGATCTTCATCACTGAACCTCCTCCTGAAGTACTCCTCCTTCTGGGAGTCAGTGAAGCCTCGTACTTCTGTGATCCTGTCAACACACGAGGGAGGAATCTGATGGGCTGCTGCAGGTCTGGAGGTGATCCAGATGAGAGCTGAGGGAAGCAGGTTCCCCTGGATGAGGTTCACCAGGAGCACGCCAAGGGACGATACTTGTGTGACATGACAGATGACCTGATGCTTGTTGAAACCCAGTGAAAATCTGCTTTCATCCAGGCCATCAAAGATGAACAGAAGTTTCCAGACAGTCAGATCTTCTGCTCTGATCTTCTGTAATGTTGGATGGAAAACATGAAGCAGTGAGAGAAGACTGTGCTGCTCATCTCTGATCAAGTTCAGCTCCCTGCATGAGAGCGGAAGCACCAGACTGATGTCTTGGTTCTCCAAACCTTCTGCCCAGTGCAGACTGAACTTCTGCACTGAGAAGGTTTTTCCAACGCCGGCGACACCGTTGGTCAGAACCACTCTGATGTGTCTCTGTTGCTCAGATAAGACTTTGAAGATGTCCTGGCACTTGATTGGAGTGTCCTGGATGTTCTTCTTGGAGGTTCTCTCAAGCTGTCTCACCTCATGTTGTGTGTCCACCTCCTCACTTTGTCCCTCAGTGATGTAGAGCTCAGTGTAGATCTTGTTCAGCAGGGTTCCACTTCCTGCTTCATGAGTTCCTTCAGTCACATGTTCACATCTTCTCTTCAGACTCATCTTATGACCTTCTATCACCTCCTGCAGTTCACTTCCTGAACATAAGTAAACCAATGATTTCCATCTGTAATAAATCATCAACACAACTACAATTCATGACATCACAAATTAAATCTCATATTGAACAGTTTTACTTTGTTTGGGCTTCATTTCAGCATCTCCAGATCTGCTTCCAGATTGTGAATAAAAGGACTCTCCTGGTGGAGCTGCCTGGTCCCAGTTTGATAGGATGTGCTCCCCCCTCTCACTATGAAACACATCTCTATTAGTCCTTTGATTTATAGGATGAAAGAACCTGATCAAGACTCAATATTGTTCCAGCATTTATGTCTGAATTCATCTTTCAGTTTAAACATGATTCTTGTTTCTAATCAACAATATTCACATTAAGTATGTAACTATATGACTGTCTGAGGTTTAAGTGTTAAACATCTCCAATAATAAACTCACAACCTGCTGCTGTTAATGTGACTAACAGCTGGCACACAAACACATCATCACGCTTTAGTTTTCTTACATTTGGTCTGAACTTCTGAAGTCTATTGGTCCATCTTTGGAGTGGTCACTCTTCAGGGACACCCAGCTGGGCACTGTGGACTCTGCTCTGTCCTCGTCCATCCTGAGGAAACATCAGAAATAGTGATGAGACTGTGATGAAGGTAAATAATCTGTAGAGGTTGTAGTTAAATAATCCCAATTCACTGCATTTTTATCAAACAGGAACATTTCTAATCCATTCTGGATAACAACTGAATCAATAAATCAATGATGTCTCTGTATAATTTTCATGTTTTCAGAGTTTAAGATGCTTTTTTTAACTGTTCCCTGCAGTGAGAAAAGAACTGGCACCTTTTCCAGCCCCTCATCCTGCAGCACTGAATGTGCTCTAAAGTTCTTTCCAGAGCAAACGTCTCTGCACTTGCAGCAACATGTTGTAGTCATGGATCCGTGAGGAGAACCGGATACAGGAAACGCCCCCACTTTGATCCCAAAACCCAACTGGTGGCCAACGGTGGTCCGGCAACGACGGGGACGCTGGTCCATCGGGCCCACAACACTGGTTTTCCACAGGCCAACATGGTGAAAGGACTGTCTTCAGCTCAGCCACTAAATTATCTGGTGCTACATAAACATACTAGTCAGGACTTTTTAACTTCCCTCCTTTGTTCCCCTCTTCAATTATTTCTATGATCCAAGTCTTCAAAGATCACTGCTCTATTTAAAATAGATGAAAGAAATGACATCCACTCCTGCATTTCTTTCACAGTGGTTCCACAACATAGAACAATAAACCACTGTGAGAAAACGTGCAACATTAACCCAAAATCCTGTTGGTGTCCTGTGATCCTGTGTGGATTTAGTTATTTAGTTTATTGTCTTAAATTGGTCCGGCTGAGAGATGCTAACTTGCACACGATTAGATGTTGTTTGACAGGTAATATCCAAATATACAGCTGTGACCTGGACTGTTGAACAACTCTAATAACTCTAAGAGCTTTTCACCTGTCACAAAAAAGTTTTAAAATGTTGTTAATACCTGTTAAGACTCTCTAACAAGGTTAACAGCATAATACTCACTTTACACTCACGCTCTTCCTGCTTCGTCTGAACAGAATACTTTCACTTTCACTTTTAAAACCTAATCAACAGCTTCATGGCATATATATTACTACCATAAAAGCGTTCTGGGAGGGTTTAAAGTTCTTTTAAATAAGACCTATTCATTTATAATGTATAACGATGTTTTGTGCTAAAACTAAATATGAAGTCTAGTTGAATTTTCTTAAGCCAAGAATTCTTCAGCTCTATGCAGCTCTTCAATAGTAACAAAAATGTTTTCAAATCTTGATTTTATCTCCAAACACAACTGTCAATTCTTTTCAATAATGCTCTTCGTTTACACTCACCTTGTCGGTCTTCAGTCTTCCTGCTCAGTCTGAACGGAAAACTTTTACCTTTCCTTTTTCCTCTGTTAATGAACAACTTTATGGCTGTTGATTTATATTCCACTACTATAAAAGCATTCTGGGAGGGTTCAAGATGAAAAGTTGTTTTGCTATTTTAATGCCCTAAATATGTTTTTGGATTTAAATGAAAACTGACTAACTTAGTTAAATAAATAAGATTTATGATGCTTGACAGATTTTAAAAGACTTGTAAAAGCAGCATATTTCTGCAGCCCTGGAGTCCAGGAGGAGCAGGACCAGAAGACACGATGTGAACCCAGAGGTCAACAGAGTTTTGTGTTCACTGTTTCATTTTAGTTTTGATGATCAGAAGCATTATGATTCTGGTTCCAGGAGTGTTGGATGGCAAGCATCTCCCCCCCCCCCCCCACACACACACAGATATATGAATTTAATAATAATGTTAAAATGGCGCTGTCCCAGGCGGCAGCCAGTAGTAGCAGCTCCCTACACTTAATTGTTCTTAACTAAATTTTCGTAGTGTTTACATTCTTTGCTATTTGATATTTTCTTTCTTTCTTTCCATTTTCAACTGGAGTATTCAGACACCATGTTCTGGAGGCTCGAATACTTTTTTCTCTGTTTTGCGGTGCTTGGGTTATTCGCGGCCCCCATCACCTGTGCCGAGAAGCGGACCGGTATTGTCTACACACGAGACCAGCTGATGGCTCTAAGACCACCATCCTTCGTGGTCGGAGAGAAGCCCCAAATCCCGAAGGAGAGGAGGAGGAATCAACGAGGGAGTGAGGCTGGAGTTAAACAGAGGATGAAGAGGCGACGTTTTAAACCCTGCGTCCCCGCGGTCATAACGGGGAATGTCAGGTCCCTGGCAAATAAGATGGACGAGCTGGAGGCGCTCACACGGACCCAGCGGGAGTTCAGAGAGGCCAGTATCATGTGTTTCACGGAGACATGGCTCCATGGACTGATACCGGACTCTAATGTGACGATCGCTGGTTTCACCACTGTGCGAGCGGACCGAGACACCACCGCGGCCGGTAAGAAGAAAGGAGGGGGACTGGCCGTGTTCCTTAGCAACAGGTGGTGCAGCCCGGAGCATATTCACGTCAAGGAGCGCGTGTGCAGTCCCGACGTGGAACTTACTGCTATCGGACTCCGTCCATACTATTTGCCACGGGAGTTTACTAACGTCATCGCCATCACCGTTTATATTCCTCCGACCGGTAAAGCGGACTCGGCCTGTGACGTCATCCACTCTGTCACGGCTGACCTGCAGACTAAACATCCCGGAGCCTTCATCCTCATCACAGGTGACTTCAATCATGCCTCCCTTAAGTCCACTCTCCCTACATTCCACCAGTATGTCCAGTGCAGCACGAGAGACAGGAAGACTTTAGATTTACTGTATGCTAATGTCACCAGTGCATACACTTCCACTGCACTCCCTCCGCTAGGCAAGTCTGACCACAATCTCGTGCTGCTCTCCCCATCATACACACCTGTGGTTCAGCAGCAACCAGTCACTGTGAGGACTGTTAGGAAATGGTCTGATGGTGCTATGGACTGTCTGCGGGATGCCCTGGAGACCACCAACTGGTCTGCTCTCTGTGAACCACATGGTGAGGACCTGGATGGACTGACAGACTGTGTTTCTGACTACATCAAGTTCTGCACTGAGAACTCCGTCCCCACCAAGAAGGTACGCTGTTACCCAAACAACAAACCATGGGTGACAAGTGACCTGAAGGCCCTTTTGAATAAGAAGAAGAGGGCCTTCACTGCTGGAGACCCAGCTGAGCTCAGGAGTGTTCAGAAAGAACTGAAACGCAGTCTGAAGGAGAGCAAGGACGCCTACAGGAAGAAGCTGGAGGAGAGACTGGAGAGGAACCAGACCAGGGATGTTTGGAGTGGGATGAGGACGATCACTGGCTTCCAGAAGAAAGGAATACGCTCAGCTGATGGGAACGTGGACCAAGCTAATGAGTTGAACCAGTTTTTCAACAGGTTTGATTCTAGCTCCCCCTCCCCCAGCTGTCCCAATATTCCTCTGGATAACAATGGGTCCCCTTCACACCTCCCAGAGCCCCTAACACCTCTGCCAACTTCTTCCCCCTCCCCCCTGCTGACACCCTACATGGATCCCAGCATGTCACCCATCCCCCCGACAGGACTATCCTTCACGTCTGGCCAGGTGAGGAGAGAGCTGGAGAGGCTCAACCAGAGGAAGGCTGCCGGACCGGACGGCATCAGCCCACGAGTGCTGAAGAGCTGCTCCAGGCAGCTGTGTGGAATACTGCAGCACCTGTTCAACCAGAGCCTTCATCTTCAGAGGATCCCAGTGCTTTGGAAGACATCCTGCCTGGTCCCGGTGCCAAAGAAGACCCATCCTGTGGCACCGAGTGACTACAGGCCAAGAGCACTGACCTCCCACATTATGAAGGTCATGGAGCGGCTGGTGCTGTCACACCTCAGACCTCTGGTGAGCCCCTTTCAGGACCCTCTGCAGTTTCAGCCCAAGGTGGGGGTTGATGACGCAGTGATATACCTGCTGCAGAGGGCTTACTCCTCCTTGGACAGACTAAACACCACAGTGCAGGTCATGTTCTTCGACTTCTCTTCTGCCTTCAACACCATCCAGCCAAGACTGCTGAGGGCTAAGTTGGAGAACATGCAGATGATGCTCCCCTTGTTTCATGGATCAAGGACGACCTGACAGGTCGGCCACAGGTTGTGAGACTGCGGAGCTGTGTGTCCGACCCCCTGATGAGCAACACAGGAGCTCCTCAAGGAACTGTGCTCTCCCCCTTTCTGTTCACCACCTACACAGCTGACTTCCAGTACCACTCTGAGACACGTCCCCTCCAGAACCACTCTGAGACATGTCCCCTCCAGTACCACTCTGAGACATGTCCCCTCCAGTACCACTCTGAGACATGTCCCCTCCCGAACCACTCTGAGACATGTTCCCCTCCAGAACCACTCTGAGACATTCCCCTCCAGTACCACTCTGAGACACGTCACCTCCCGAACCACTCTGAGACACGTCCCCTCCAGTAACCACTCTGAGACACGTCCCCTCCATTACCACTCTGAGACATGTCCCCTCCTACCACTCTGAGACATGTCCCCTCCAGAACCACTCTGAGACCGTCATCCTCCATACCACTCTGAGACATGTCCCCTCCAGAACCACTCTGAGACACGTCCCCCCAGTACCACTCTGAGACATGTCCCCTCCAGTACCACTCTGAGACATGTCCCCTCCGAGACCACTCTGAGACATGTCCCCTCCAGTACCACTCTGAGCATGTCCCCTCACTAGACTGTGCTCAGAGACTGTCACTACCCAGTACCACTCTGAGACATGTCACCTCCAGAACCACTCTGAGACATGTCACCTCCAGAACCACTCTGAGACACGTCCCCTCCAGTACCACTCTGAGACACGTCCCCTCCAGTACCACTCTGAGACACGTCACTTCCAGTACCACTCTGAGACCTTCACCTCCCGAACCACTCTGAGACACGTCCCCTCCAGTACCACTCTGAGACACGTCACCTCCAGAACCACTCTGAGACACGTCACCTCCATTAACCACTCTGAGACACGTCACCCTCCCGTCCACTCTGAGACACGTCCCCTCCAGTACCACTCTGAGACATGTCACCTCCAGAACCACTCTGAACATGTCACCTCCAGAACCACTCTGAGACATGTCACCTCCATCAAACCACTCTGAGACATGTCCCCTCCAGTACCACTCTGAGACATGTCCCCTCCCGAACCACTCTGAGACATGTCCCCTCCAGTACCACTCTGAGACATGTCCCCTCCAGTACCACTCTGAGACATGTCCCCTCCAGAACCACTCTGAGACACGTCACCTCATACCCACTCTGAGACACGTCCCCTCCAGTACCACTCTGAGACACGTCCCCTCCAGTACCACTCTGAGACATGTCATCTCCAGAACCACTCTGAGACAGTCATCTCCAGTACCACTCTGAGACACGTCATCTCCAGTACCACTCTGAGACACGTCATCTCCAGAACCACTCTGAGACATGTCACCTCCAGAACCACTCTGAGACACGTCACCTCCAGAACCACTCTGAGACACGTCCCCTCCAGTACCACTCTGAGACATGTCCCCTCCAGTACCACTCTGAGACATGTCCCCTCCAGAACCACTCTGAGACATGTCCCCTCCAGAACCACTCTGAGACACGTCACCTCCAGAACCACTGTGAGACACGTCCCCTCCCGAACCACTCTGAGACACGTCATCTCCAGTACCACCCTGAGACATGTCCCCTCCAGAACCACTCTGAGACATGTCCCCTCCAGTACCACTCTGAGACATGTCCCCTCCAGTACCACTCTGAGACATGTCCCCTCCAGTACCACTCTGAGACACGTCCCCCCCAGTACCACTCTGAGACACGTCACCTCCAGTACCACTCTGAGACACGTCCCCTCCAGTACCACTCTGAGACATGTCACCTCCCGAACCACTCTGAGACATGTCTCTCTCCAGAACCACTCTGAGACATGTCCCCTCCAGTACCACTCTGAGACATGTCTCTCTCCAGAACCACTCTGAGACATGTCCCCTCCAGAACCACTCTGAGACATGTCATCTCCAGAACCACTCTGAGACATGTCCCCTCCAGAACCACTCTGAGACATGTCCCCTCCAGTACCACTCTGAGACATGTCACCTCCAGTACCACTCTGAGACATGTCATCTCCAGAACCACTCTGAGACATGTCCCCTCCAGAACCACTCTGAGACACGTCCCCTCCAGTACCACTCTGAGACATGTCCCCTCCAGACCACTCTGAGACATGTCATCTCCAGTACCACTCTGAGACATGTCATCTCCAGCACCACTCTGAGACACGTCACCTCCAGAACCACTCTGAGACATGTCCCCTCCAGTACCACTCTGAGACATGTCATCTCCAGTACCACTCTGAGCCACGTCACCTCCAGAACCACTCTGAGCCACGTCCCCTCCAGAACCACTCTGAGACACGTCACCTCCAGAACCACTCGGAGACATGTCATCTCCAGTACCACTCTGAGCCACGTCACCTCCTCCAGAACCACTCTGAGCCATGTCCCCTCCAGAACCACTCTGGGACACGTCCCCTCCAGAACCACTCTGAGACATGTCATCTCCAGAACCACTCTGATGACACAGTCATAGTCGGGTGTGTGGAGAATGGACAGGAGGATGAATACAGGGACCTTGTGGAGAGTTTTGTCAGGTGGAGTAGGGAGAACCTTCTGCAGCTCAACGTGACCAAGACGAAGGAGATGGTGGTGGACTTCAGTAAAAGCAAGTCCCCTCCCTCCCCGGTCTGCATCAGTGGGAAGGATGTGGAAACAGTCTCATCTTACAGGTTCCTGGGTGTTCAGCTGGACAATAAACTGGAGTGGTCCACAAACACCGATGCTGTCTACAAGAAGGCCATGAGCAGACTCTACTTCCTCAGGAGACTCAGGTCCTTCAGTGTTTGCAGCAGGATGCTCCACATGTTCTACCAGCCTGTCATGGCTAGCACCATCTCCTTTGCTGCAGTGTGCTGGGGAGCAGGCTAAGCTAAGGATGCTAACAGACTCAACAAACAAAGGCAGGTCTGTTGTTGGCTGTAAACTTGCAAACTTGGACGAGGTGGTGAGGGACAGGATGGTGTTGAAACTGGACAATCATGGACAATCCCCCCCCCCCCCTCCATAACACAGTGGACAAACTGAGGAGCAGCTTCAGCACCAGACTCCTGCAGCCTCGCTGCTCTAAGGAACGCTACAGGAAGTCCTTCCTGCCGTCTGCCATCAGACTGTATAACTCATCCTAACCCAGCCAATAACAATAACTGTGTAATGTTTATGTTGTCATTTTATTTCTATTTTATTCTATATTTATGTATATATGCTTATAATGCTTATAGTATGTATATATTATGTATATATTATATATATATATATGCTTATAATATATGCTGTATATATGCTTCTAACGTTCTAATCTTATCTGTATTTATTTAGTCTGTTTCTATACTTTGTATAGGTTGCTACTACAATTCAATTTCCCCACGGGGATGAATAAAGTACATCTTAATCTTAATCTTTTCTTAACCCTAACCCCTAACCCCTAACCCCTAACCCTCTAACACTATCCCTAACCCCTAACCCCTAACCCTAACACTATCCCTAACCCAAAATACCATTTTTAACAGATTTAAATAAATTTCTGTACTTGGATTTCTTTTAATCTTTTTGTTTTACATATTTAAGATTTTTAATCAGATATACTATTTATTCTTATCCTGTGTAAGATTATTTTAAATCAAACTATATTTATTTATTTAGCTGTCTCAGAAAAATCTGAACTTATTTATTCTAATAAACTGGCACTGGCTATTGCTAAGGGCTACTAACCTGGGCTACTAACCCTGGGCTACTAACCGGGGTTAGGGTTAGGGTTCGGTGATTTGCCATTGGGAGGGCTATTTCAACAGGGCAATGCCACCTGAAGGTAAAGGTTGTCAATATTCTCTGCAAATTAAAATTGATTGTATTGAATAAATAAAAAATTGGATCGGAAAAAGTATTTGAGTTTCATAAGGAACTGCAAGCCTTTAATATTTTAAGAAAATAGAAAAAAGGACATTATTAGGTTTTTACCCAAAATACAAATTGAGGTTCCTGTTACGAGCGGTTGTGTTAGGACCCGAAAGCAGGCAGGACACAGTGGCGTATCGTCTTCCGTGAAGCTTTATTTAACAAAAATTCCGAGCGGAGTCAAAAGCGGACCCCGAAGGATATAGATAAACGAAACAGTCCGAGGAACGGGTTCAAAAAGTAATCCACGAAGGAAAAAGTTTTACAATAGTCCAAGTGAGTGTAGCTGGTGTCTTCCGAAACAGACAAGACATGCCAACGCCGGCCACCCGTGAGAACAGTCCATAAATAGGTGGCTTGATTGCCGATAGTCTGCAGGTGCACCAGTCCCCGGCACCACCTGTGGCTGAGGCATGGCTCCACCACGCCCCCCGCAGGAGAAACCCTGCAAAAGAGTTCCCAGAAACTGGGAACCTGACAGTTCCTTTGATACATATTTTTTAAATTTACAAAAGCCACCGTAAAGCCTACTGCTGTATGCTAGTTCTTAGTCTTACGACAGTAATTCATCTTTATATGTATCTATTGTTTAGTCTATGAATTTGATCTATGGGAATGGGTGGGAACCCTGGTTGTTAGTCAAATGTATCATTTTATTATATATTATTTTATTATAACAAATGGAGAGACATTATCTTGAATTTCTATTTGCTGGGTGGCGCTGTTGCGAAAAACAAACCATCCAATTTCCATGGATTTGGTTTAATTTAAATTCTATTTGTCCACCGTTTTACGTCACTTGGTGTTGATGATGTAGTTGGGGGCGTGGTCTCAGTCACATCGCACCTGTTTCTCAGGTAATTTAAGTGCGACACAGCAGTCAACCCGGAAGAGCTTGTTTACGCGTCCTCCTGAAGTCTTTGTCCTTTTTCAACAAAATAATGAACCTGTTCTGGTTCCTGCTCGGCGCCGGTCTGGTTCTGGGCTGTGAGTGGGACAGTTCGGAGGACCAGAGCCTCGACCTGACCTACAGTCCGCACCTGGGAGACCCGCTGAATGTGACCGACGGAGAGGAATGCAAGACCGCCTGCTGCTTGTTGGAGGGCTGTGATGTGGCCATGGTGGGTGGTCCGCAGGACGGGCCCCTAACATGTTACCTGGTGACCTGCAGGATCTTGGGCTCGGACCAGTGCCGACTGCTCAACAAGTCCCAGTCCCGGTCCCAGGTGCATCGCAAGAGGCAGGAACCCGGGAGCGAGTCGCTCATCAAGCCGCTGTTTGGGGAGCCGAAGCCGGAGAAAAATGAAGAGAAGAACCAGAAAGACGAAAACAGAGAGAGTGAGGAAGTTTGATCTTATTAGAAATAGAATAATCTTATTAGAAATGGAATAATCTTATTGGAAATAGAATAATCTTATTAGAAATAGAATAATCACTTTTCTAGACGCCATCGTGAACGCCCTGATGATCGTGCTTCACTTTTAAAAATCATTTACATTTTTACCTTTTTATGGTGATAACTACGCGGATATTCATGACTAAATTAACGTGTTTTTCTGTCAGTCTAACACGCGTTTTAATGGGATTATTTCCCCATTTTTAAAACGGAGCACTAGTATCAGGTAATCTGGTTACGTTATAGTCGTAATCGGATTACAGCTGTTGTATCATGAACTTTTCACTACAGTTTTCTTTTTTTACCATTTAATTAGCTTCACTTTTTGCGATTTAAAGAGTTCAACATGTATGCTGATGAGTAATTCTGATATTAGAAACAAAATTAATGACCTGGAAAGCTTTTGAAGTTTAAGTCTGGATTCCAGGTTTCATATTGAATGGTCCCAACATTAAGTCTTTGCATTCAGACATTTTTCAAACTCTTTAAATAAAAGTTGGTTTCTTAAGAAGCGCCGTAGTTGATCAGATATTTGTAAGCTTCCTGTTTCCTCTGAAATGTTGCAGGACCGGCTCCACCTGTGTGCTTGAATTGCCTGGAATTTGTTTTTGGTGCAGCTTTCAACCATTTTTTTGTCTTTATCATTAAGTTGGTGCTGACAGATTTCCTCAGTGGACGGTGTCATCTTTGCCTCATATAAAGGCTTTTTTGTTGACATGGGTTGGGTCAGGAGGCTCATGGTCTCATGTTTCAGCTGTGACCGGTCTGTCCAGCTTCGGCTCCATGGAAACGACCTCTCAATCCTCTGGCTTTGGCCTGTGAATTTGTGCTGCCCCTCAGAAAACCTCATCAAACTGCACACTTGACAGTAGAAAATGAGCATAAACTAAAACCATCACTATTGTTTTTCTTCCTTATTGGAGTCATTCCAATTCTTTTTTTCTTTTTCTTTTTGCTTCCGATCCCAACCTCACCCATTACGAAATAAACAATGTCTTTCGGATGCAGTTTGCCAATACACCATTGTAGTGCTCACTTACATTACATTAGAATTATTAATACCAAAACAGCTTTTCAGAGATGAATAGCATGGGGGGGGGGGGCACATCCAAGCTGCTCCTCGCTAACCAGTGCCCAGCTGGACATTTACAGCCCACATCAAGAAGCTGCATGGATGTAGTGACCCAAATTTGGTACCAGCACTATACAGATGAAGAAATGGGACCAAATCTTCGGCTAAACAACAAACACTCAGGCATCAAAATGTCAGGTTGTTGCATTTACAGTATTTCAAAAGTGGTTGCCATTTGTTAAGGTTATTTTTTTTTAAAGTAAGCCTCAAATTTTTCATATTACCTTTAGCTTGACAAGCTAGCTGCCATACTTCCATTGCCATGCTTTGCGCAACCATCTTTGCTTACAAATGGTACTGGCCGTGTTTTCTCCTTAGCCCGATCCGATCTGATGCTATTAAAAAGGTTGGTATCAGGGCCACTAGAAATGATTTGATCAGTCAAAATATTAAAGAGATCCTGAAACGTATGTGTGGTGGTAGCATAGCAATAGTCACGTGAAGTCATGGATCATTTACTGTTCTTGGTTTCTCATTAACTTGAAGTTGTCTCTGCCTTAGTTCGCTGCCGTCTACCCATGAAGGTCGGTTCTTGTCGAGCTGCATTCCCAAAGTTTTACTACGATGTGACCAATCAGAGCTGTCGAGACTTCATATATGGAGGCTGTGAAGCTAATGCTAACAACTTTGACTCAAAGGAGGAGTGTGAGACGGCCTGCAAAGGAGTCACAGGTAACGCACACACCACACACTGGAATGTTTTTCCAGTACATCTTCAGATTAACAGTAACTTCTATACTTCCTCCTTGTACTGGTACATCCGGGTCCCATAATGCATTGCTGCCACACAGTTCCCGACACCTGTGATCATTCATTATTGTGACCAACAGCAAGTTCATCTAAGACTCTGTGAACGACTTTGTTCATGTCAAAAGCCTGATCTTCCGTGTGTGCATGTGTTTGCAGGTTCGTTTCTGCCTCATGATTCAACGCCTCCTCCCAACAAACGTGCTCCAAAGGCTCTTCACGCTTCCCACAGTACTGTCACCTGCAGATGTTGCACAAAGTCACTATTTGTAGTAGTACTGATCACGAATTTCCTTTTTTGTGTGTAGGTGTGGAGTCTGAAAGGACTTTTGAGTCTGAAGACACTCCCAAAGGTAACGTACACACACACACACACACACAGACACACACACAGACACACACACACAGACAGACACACAGACACACGCACACAGACACACACACACACACAGACACACACAGACAGACGCACACACAGACACACACACACACACAGACAGAGACACAGGAAACAGTGCTAGTGATGGTTGCACGGGCAGACGGACAAATGTGACTGGTCTTGTCTTTCTCTCAGTGATTTCAGCGGAAGAGTTTGCCGGTGAGTGTTTTTAACTTCCCTAAACTCACAGTATCCATTATGTTTCATTCTGTTCTGACACCAGAAGATCTCCTCCAGCACAGTCTGATAAACGCTGTGTTTCTTACCCAGAGCTTTGTGAGGCAGAGCCTGACGTCGGTCCTTGTCGGGCCATGTTTCGACACTGGTACTATGACAGCAAGGTGGGGAGCTGTAAAGGATTCACCTACGGAGGCTGCAGAGGAAACAAGAACAACTATGTCACCGAGCAGAGCTGCATGGATACCTGCACAGGTGAGCAACATACCTGTGCCATGCATTCAGATGTGACACACGCCCGTCTATGCATTATTGTCACCTTGTGCCTTCCAGGAGTTACTGTCCTTCCAGCACTTCAGAAAAGTCATGTTGCTGATGACTCGGAAGGTGAACAAGCAAAGTCCAACCAGTAAAGTTCCAGTTTCTAATGACAGCAGTGAAGTTGCAGTGTGGTTGTCCACAGAACACTGTCAGCTGATGCCCGACGCCGGTCCCTGCCGCGCCGCCTTCCCCATGTTCTTCTACGACCCAAGCACTGACACCTGCCAGTCATTCATCTATGGAGGTTGTCATGGCAACGGCAACCGGTACAGCAGCAGGGAGGATTGTATGAGCCGCTGCAGCTTCGATGGTAAATGTGGTTCCACACACTAAAGATGGAAACGGTGACGCTTCCATGTGCAGTAACAATAGTTGCCACCTTCTTCTCCTCCAGTCGGGGTCAACTCAGGAAGAGCTGAGAGCCGCTGGACTGCAGGTCAGTGTCTTTACGTTCTTTGTGACCGTTTACCCAAGGACAGTCTAAATTCTTCATTGGATTTCAGGCCTCTTCCTCTTCATCACTCTCACGGCCATCTCTGCACTGCTGCTGGCGGCACTCATCATCTTCACGCTGAAGCGCCGTGCTTTCGGCCACGTCCCTTCATCCATGAGGTAATCTAGTCATGTGGGTTAGGGTCAGCACATTTATCCCCAACATGATTGAAGGATGGGTGGATGGATGAAGGGTTGGTGGATTGAATATTGCTCTGTGCTTTTCCCCACAGTGATAAACAGGAGCTGCTTCCTGAGGCAGATCAGCTGTCAGTGGAGTCTCTGAGCATTCCAGACAGTCCCAAAGTGGACCAGGCCTGAAGAGATCAGCAGGGACTGCTGGGATCAGGCTGGAGATCAGGCTGGAGACGTCTTTCATAGCTAAACTAATGCTAATGCTAATGCTGTTGGTTCCTGTGCTGTAGAACTGGTCATGGCTATGGGTCAAAGGTAATCTATATTTTTCAGTCCAGTTCGCCTTTTATTATCTCTGTTATTTTTATTGCCAAAATTGGTTTCTGTTCCTATATTGAGAAGAATTCAGTCAAATAACATCATCGACCAACCACAGATTTTATTTCCTTCTTGAGTTAATGTAAATTAAGTTAATGTAAATTAACTCAAGAAGGAAATAAAATCTGTTGACTGTTCATTTGATTTTAGTTAATGGTATTGTTCTTTGAAGTCAGCATTATGAAGAAATCAAAGGTGAGAAAGTTTTTGATTTGATGATAACGTCTATAATAAAAACACTAGTTAGGACATCTGCTGATCCTTTATTGGAGAAATGTGAAGGACTTTTGTTTTCTGATTCTAGTGTTGATCAGAAAAAGGCAACTTGAAGTGATGTTTGGTTTCTGTTCCGAGGAAAACGCTCCGATTCATTGGATCAGAAGTTCATGTTTGTAATGGCAATGTCAAATATTTTATTAGCATTTGGCAAGTTGGGGCATTTATATCATTTTGTTTTGAAACGCTTGAGGAAATTGTAATGATTAAAAACAATTCACATCTTATGAAATCTACAAACACGCTTATTTTTACTTTGTTTTTAATAAAACAAGTCTTTATGCCATTACAGGGACTGGTGGTTGTTGTTTCACTGACATTAGTAAAGCAAAAAGCCATATTGGTTTTATTTCTTATTCTTATTAAGGTTTATCTTCAAAAGGTTAGGAAGTTAAAAGTTGTAGCAGCAATTCTGAGGAAAAAACGTCCTCAAAACTAAAGAGCGACCTGGTCTCCATCAGCTGGGAGCCCATTTATGCCTTGTGACTCCGGTGATGTGAGGTGACCCTTTGGTGACCAAAATGAAATTTGTGCTGAAACCATACGTCACATAGTGCACCTTTTTATGAACGGATTTACATTTGCATGTCTCTAATGTCAAATATTACACTCACTGGCCACTTTACTTAATGAAGTTAGATGCTCCTAACAAGCGATCTTGATGATTTACTCAACAAAATAGCTAATCAGCCAACCAGATGGTCACCACTAAATACATTTAGGCATAGATGTGGACAAATAGACAAAAGACAAATAGCTAAAGTTTAAACTGAGCATTAGAATGTGAAAGAAAGGGTATTTAACTTTAAACATGGTTGTGAGTGCCAGACAGGCTAGTCTGAGTATTGAGAAAGTGCTGATCTTCTGGGGGTTAGGGTTAGGGTTAGGCATGAGATAGACAGGGTTAGGGTTAGGGTTAGGCATGAGATAGACAGGGTTAGGGTTAGGGTTAGGCATGAGATAGACAGGGTTAGGGTTAGGGTTAGGCATGAGATAGACAGGGTTAGGGTTAGGCATGAGATAGACAGGGTTAGGGTTAGGCATGAGATAGACAGGGTTAGGGTTAGGGTTAGGCATGAGATAGACAGGGTTAGGGTTAGGGTTAGGCATGAGATAGACAGGGTTAGGGTTAGGCATGAGATAGACAGACACAGGGTTAGGGTTAGGCATGAGATAGACAGACACGTCGGTGTCACTTGTCTCCTTGTAGCTATAGTGGACTTCATCGCTGTGCACTGACCTGCTAACCTCTGACAGGCAACCCCACTGACCCACTTAACTATTAGAAAGTTAGCTTGTTGTGATTAGTGTATTTGCCTGATATGTCTAATGTCTTCTATCTGTCCCCCTTTTCCTCTGCCCAGCCAACCACCAGCAGAAGTGCCCCCCCCCCCCCCCCCCCCCCCATATGAGCCTGGTCCTCTCAATGTTGCTCTGAGACTTTTTCTTTGCCACTGTTGGACTCAGGCCCTGGGATTCTGTAAAGTGCCTAGATACAATTATGATCATCACAAACACTCCAGAAATAAAGATGAATTGACATGGTCAGTGCTTAGGGCATGTAAATTAAACATTTAAATAAATACCATATTACCAATTCTACATTTTTCATCCAAACGATATTTATTTACAATGACACAGTTCTATATTTACAGTAAAAATGGTGCCTTCAGGGTGACCAGGCGTCCCGGTTTTGAGCCTTGTGTCCCTTGTCCCGGCGGATTTTTATTATGGGTCAAGAAACACGACTACATACTGGAGTTTTGTCACGCACCTCGTTGCTTTTTGCAATACATGTTTTTGTTGATGCTCAAAATGGTTCAAAGTAAAATCTTAGACATTTTTGTCTGGTTTAGTGGCCACTTTTTTGGTGAGTTACATAAACTACTGCAATTATGTGGACTAGTGAGAGCAAGAAATGTAACCCTAACCCTAACATTTTTTTATATATTTGATGAGAATTTTCCACGTATTTGAGTTTTAGTACTTCAGGCTGGTTACCCATTCTATAACCCTAACCCATTCTATACCGTACCTAACCCTAACCCATTCTATAACCCTAACCCACTCTATACCGTGCCTAACCCTAGCCCATTCTATACCGTACCTAACCCTAACCCATTCTATAACCCTAACCCACTCTATACCGTGCCTAACCCTAACCCATTCTATATCGTGCCTAACCCATTCTATATCGTGCCTAACCCTAACCCATTCTATAACCCTAACCCACTCTATACCGTGCCTAACCCTAACCCATTCTATATCGTGCCTAACCCATTCTATATCGTGCCTACCCTAACCCACTCTATATCGTGCTAACCCAACCCACTCTATATCGTGCCTACCCTAACCCACTCTATATCGTGCCTAACCCATTCTATATCGTGCCTAACCCTAACCTACTCTATATCGTGCCTAACCCTACCTACTCTATATCGTGCCCAACCCACTCTATATCGTGCCTACCCATTCTATATCGTGCCTAACCCTAACCCACTCTATATCGTGCCTAACCCTAACCCACTCTATATCGTGCCTAACCCATTCTATATCGTGCCTAAACCTAACCCACTCTATATCGTGCCTAACCCTTCTATATCGTGCCTAACCCTAACCCACTCTATATCGTGCCTACCCTAACCCACTCTATATCGTGCCTAACCCTAACCCACTCTATATCGTGCCAACCCATTCTATATCGTGCCTAACCTAACCCACTCTATATCGTGCCTAACCCATTCTATATCGTGCCTAACCCTAACCACTCTATATCGTGCCTAACCCTAACCCACTCTATACCGTGCCTAACCCTAACCCACTCTATCGTGCCTAACCCATTCTATATCGTGCCTAACCCTAACCCACTCTATATCGTGCCTAACCCTAACCCACTCTATATCGTGCCTAACCCTAACCCATTCTATATCGTGCCTAACCCTAACCCACTCTGTATCGTGCCTAACCCTAACCCATTCTATATCGTGCCTAACCCTACCCATTCTATATCGTGCCTAACCCTAACCCACTCTATCGTGCCTAACCCTAACCCACTCTATATCGTGCCTAACCCTAACCACTCTATATCGTGCCTAACCCTAACCCATTCTATATCGTGCCTAACCCTAACCCATTCTATATCGTGCCTAACCCTAACCCATTCTATATCGTGCCTAACCCTAACCCACTCTATATCGTGCCTAACCCTAACCACTCTATATCGTGCCTAACCCTAACCCACTCTATATCGTGCCTAACCCATTCTATATCGTGCCTAACCCATTCTATATCGTGCCTAACCCTAACCCACTCTATATCGTGCCTAACCCTAACCCATTCTATATCGTGCCTAACCCTAACCCATTCTATATCGTGCCTAACCCTAACCCAACCCTAACCCTCTAGACCTGACAGCCCAACCTCACCTCGACTGTCTCATAAGAAATGATGTGGCCTCGGATGGCAGAACCAACTTCATGGTATCCCAAAGTA
The DNA here is from genome assembly GCF_003711565.1 of Takifugu flavidus. NCBI lineage: Eukaryota > Metazoa > Chordata > Actinopteri > Tetraodontiformes > Tetraodontidae > Takifugu > Takifugu flavidus. Next base: position 55,961 of record NW_026621881.1, on the reverse strand, counting down.
TGGAATCACTAACATCGCCATTATCATTAGAGTTTATACAGAGATCTATTTTAATTGTAAGAAGATTAAATCTTAATGAAGTCTTCATGAAGGCAAAGTGCATTTGATTTTTGAAAACATTATACCTCAGTGAGGTCGTCAAACCAAGACCGGATTCACCTGAAAGATAGGACAAGAAACAGCTGGTTATTCACCCATGTTGGTTGACTCGTTAGTCACCAGTAATGAACCCAAGTGGTCGGCTGACAATAGATCAGCTGTTTCAGAAGACTCTGTGTTTTATGTCCCATTCTGTGATTAAATCATTGGTTGGTATTCTGTTTAGTATTTTTGAGTTCTGGATGATCTGAACCAGATCAAACTGGACTTCAAAGTAAGAGCACATTCAGACCTGGTTCTGGCAGAACCCGTGACCCATGATCATCCCAACAGCTGAGTTGATGATGTTGGCTGCACAGAGGAGAACTTGTAGGAAACTGGCTCCAGCCATCAGACTGAACAGAATCATGTTCCACTGGACGACATTCCTGGGTTCCAGACACACTCCAAACCACAGGCTGTGGTTATACAGGTACCCTGAATGAGGACTGGCACAAGAGAACAGTCAGGCATGTGTGTGTCCAAAAATGTGTGTGTGTTTGTGTGTCTTACTGGTCTGGAATGGGCTCAAGTGGGACACCCCAAGTCAGACCAGAGGTGGAATTATAGAGGCAGAGAGGACCCTGAGAGAGGCCAGTGAGGCTGACCACGGAGCAGCCTGCAGCAGCCAGGAGGCCCAGAGCGGACTGGAACAGCTGATACAACATCTGGAGAAACAGCCACAACATCTGGATAAGCATTGGCACATCTGGAACACTTGTTCTGGACACTAATTACAGTGATCACCTGTTTCCTGAAGGCCCAGCAGCCTCTGATTCTGCTGCCTTGGAGAAAAGATCGAGCAGAAATCAAGACCTAAAAATCAGAACCATGAAACTGAATTTAAAAAGATTCAAAGAATCTGGCAGCAAGTCCCAATAATGTTTTAGTTTAAAATAAAATGTATTTTCACACTTTGATGAGCTGTCACTGATTCAAGCATGTGATGAAATCACAGAATGGTGATTCACACACACACGCACACACACACACACACACACACGCACATAGTAAACATACTCAGTAGGTTGTGATGACCACATATATGACAGACGTCACATGTCGAGTGACATACCAGGAAGCCGCCGCCCCACAGACCAGTGGCCCATGTGGCCTCTCTGGTCACGTGACCCTCCAGCAGGAAGTTGGTTTTGAGCTCTGGCAGCAGCAGCAAGGTGTTGGAGAGCAGGCAGATGAGCGCCAGAGGGATAAGAGAGAGGCCGACACAATGCAGACACCTGGACACACACATCTGTGTGTGCAGTCAGGACACTCAGCATCTTTGTTCAAGTGCTTCATATAAATTAAAATGCACCAACTAAGGCTGAAGATTACAAAATTCATGTAAAAATCCTCCTTTCATTAGTTATTCGTCAATTACAACCTCCACCTTTATCGAGTACAAAGCACTGCCTGCAGATACGAGATCATTTAAAACCTGAGCTGATGGACACACAACTAACCCCTAACCCTAACCCCTAACCCTAAAAGGGTCCAATCACGGCCCACATCTCACACTGGCAGCTTCTTCTCAGACTCGACTTTGCGTCACCAAATATGGTCAAATGGAGTTTGTAAAATTGAATCACTTCATTAAAAACAATTATTTTTTAATAGAGTACGCAATGTTTTACAGACTGATTTATAATTGGCAAACTTGCTTTATTACTTCCAAAAATAACAACAGTTCAAATCAGAATTTGTTAAATGTTTTTAAATTAAGTTTATTTACTGGAATGAAATAAAATGTGTAAACATGCTTATCAGACCATTTCCTATCACCAAATAGCAGATTATTAAAATCAGACTTACCGTGAAGAGCTGCTGCAACGACAAGACGATGACTTTGAGTCAATGTGAGGAACCGACGGACACATTTATAACACACGGAGGCAAAAACAGAAAGAGGAAGCGCAAAAGGCTGTTGGTAATAAAGAACCTGAAAAAACTGGAAAAAGATCTAATAATGAAAAGTTAAGTTTTGCTGGGACGACTTTGATCTTGTTTTAGTCGTTTGCTGATTTTGGGATGATTCCAGTGTTTCTGGAAAAGAACCAGGATGGAGCCTCATGAACAGCTAACCAAGGTTAAGGTTGTTTTATTATTACTTTACTTACTTTATTACATTTTTGCCCTTCTTTTGGGGGATTTTGTGTTTGCTGGTTGTTTAACAGCAGAATTAAAAAAAAACAAAAAAAAACTAAATGGCTCAAAATAAATGTGGAAAATTGTAATGTTTTTGATCAGAAATACATTTGAAATATTTTTGGTTCCGAGTTAACCCAGCTGATAGCAGCTTCCACGGTAGCAGGGTTAGGGTTAGCAGGGTTAGGGTTAGCAGGGTCAGCAGGGTTAGGGTTAGCAGGGTTAGCTCAGGACTTCTACTCCTGCAGCTCAGCTCAGCTAGGGTTTGGGTTAGCAGGGTCAGGGTTAGGGTTAGCAGGGTCAGCAGGGTTAGGGTTAGGGTTAGCAGGGTTAGCTCAGGACTTCTACTCCTGCAGCTCAGCTCAGCTAGGGTTAGGGTTAGCAGGGTCAGCAGGGTTAGGGTCAGGGTTAGCAGGGTCAGGGTTAGGGTTAGCAGGGTTAGCTCAGGACTTCTACTCCTGCAGCTCAGCTCAGCTAGGGTTAGCAGGGTCAGCAGGGTTAGGGTTAGCAGGGTTAGCTCAGGACTTCTACTCCTGCAGCTCAGCTCAGCTAGGGTTAGGGTTAGCAGGGTCAGGGTTAGGGTTAGCAGGGTTAGCAGGGTTAGCTCAGGACTTCTACTCCTGCAGCTCAGCTCAGCTAGGGTTAGGGTTAGCAGGGTCAGCAGGGTCAGGGCTATTAGGGTTAGGGTTAGCTCAGGACTTCTACTCCTGCAGCTCAGCTGATGCCTCCTGAATCACCCAGCCCAGCGGAGGCTCATTGCTCATCTCCAACGTGCTCTGGAGCTGCATTTAGCCGTGACCACACTGGTCCAGTTGGAGCCGTGTCGGAGCACCGTCCAGACAGGAGGGCCAGGTCAGAAAGCTGTCCGCCTCTTCTAAAGGGTGAAACGATGACACAAGTAGGTCCACATCAGAGTGACTCAGCAACATTGTCTGAGGAACTAGCAGGAACCACAGAGCCCACAACTTGGACACGCAAGGATCCTGTTTGGGTTTCAGAACTCATGCTGACCTTGTGACCTCTGCATTCAAGAGAAATTGGATAAAAAAAGGGGCTAAAATATTAACCAGGATGTAAATCAAGAATCGAAGCGCTCGCAGGTCTGAAGTATAGACGTCGACCTTCAACATCAGCAGCAACATTAATCACACCTTAACTTTCACCATGGCAACCGGAATTTTTATTTTAATATCAAAGAAATTATTTTAATGTTCAAACAGAAAAAGTATATTTTTGAGTCAGCTCAGGCTCTAGAAAAATAATCCCCCAGTGGCGTCTTCAGGTTCCAACCAATCAGTTGGGTTCATTGTTGGTGCTAGATTAGAGAATGAGGTCATCACCCACGGGTGGTTTCTAAATGAGACAAAGGCTGAGCCATGGCTGATGACTGGATTATAATAATATAATAATGGATCTCAGTAGTGTTCTCTTTCCTGTTTCCGGCTGGTCCCGTGATGGCAACATAAGCCTCCGTTTAACCTTCAAGAGTGCTTCTGCTGCTCTCATGTGAGAGGTGCCTCCTTCATCTGCTGAAGCTGGAGAACATTTCAGTCAGAGTGGCCTGTTTTCTGCCTCTACAGACTGATGGACTAGAGGTGGTGGTGGAGGACGCCCTAGGACCAGAGCTGGTCTTTGGAACAGATGTTTTTGGAGTGCTGGACACCTTCCTGGGTGTCGAGGAGCTGCTTGCCACCTTCGCCTGGCTGCTTAGGCGCAGTGAGTAAGCATCGCTAGAGCCTTTGCGTCTATTGACATCTCTTTCCTCCTGATCCAGTTCCTTCTGGAGAAGCAGGGCAAGTCTGTGGTCCTCCTCCTCCTGTTGCTGTCTGCTCAGCTGCTCCACCGCAGGCATGTCAGGACGGGAAGTGGAGCAGGGCTGAAGACACACACGTTTGGGAGGCGTCCTCCTGTCGTCTGAATGTGATCTTTTGGAGGAGGTTTCTCCATCAGTGCTCAGATGAAACTGGTCCATTGTGGCAGATGTCAGAAACGTTGGGAGGAGGTCTGGACTCTCTGATCCAAGACCGTGTAGCTCCAGCTGATGGAGGGAACTCAGAGAAACCATGCTCTCCTAAAACAAGAAGTGTATGTTTGGTCAAACTCAATATATCAGACTTCACGCATAAAGTAGCTGCTCTCTGGCTTAAATCACCAGGTTATTGGAGCTGGTGCAACTTTAGTCCAGGAACCTGAACGTTCCTGGACTTCTTTATTTCACTGTTGTTCTCCGATGTTGAAATGCTCCTCAAACACGGAGCTGATGACCTGATGACCTGACCTTGTTGGCTGTTAACTTGCTGTCAGCGGGGCTGCATTGAGACGGTCGAGGACTCAGAAACCTGAGGCGCGCGCACACACACACACACACCACACACACACACACACACACACACACTATCAACAGAGGGGACAGAGCATTCCTGATTTCTCTGCCTAAATTCTGGAACAATCTGCCATTGTCCATTAGTCAGAGACCTTCACTATTTTTAATAACCATTAAAAGCTTTTTAACCTTTAATTTTGTTTATGTTCTTTTGTAGATATTTATATGTGATGTACACCTTTTATACAGAACTTAGTTGCTAGAAGTTCTTTATAAAAGGTGTAGATCATGAAAGTATGAAGGACGTGTCCAGCTGACAGAGACCTACTTGTCCATCTGTCCAGTGGTGACCTCCCTCTTGGCTGGTGTGGTGACCTCCTTCTTGGCTGGTGTGGCATCAGCAGGGTTCTGAAGCACAATAACAGTTTGCATTCATGTGAAGGAGAGGATGTCAAAAAAGGGGACTGATGAGTTGGAGCTGGAGGAGCCTCAGTGGACCCGTTACTAATATTAGTGCTTCTAATAATGAAGTGATGAAAACACTGACCAGCTGACTACTGATTAATCTGGCCAGCCTCTCGTCATCTTGGTGCCTTCTCCTTTGCTCCTCCTGCAGCTGCTCCTCCTCAGCCAGCAGCCTCTGGATGTACTCCTCGCTGGCCCTCCGCTCCTCCTCCTCAAACACTCGCTTCTCCTCCGTCAGCTGATGATGACATCACAGTAAAACGCTGACACAAGCCTGTTCAACATTCCCTTTTGCAGCAGAGGAGCCACTAAAACAGGATCTTGCTGCTCACATTAAGAACTTTGAAATGAACAAATCTATTTTTCCTCAGAAACACGGAGCAAGCACAACAGACTGAACTCACTCTAGAAACCTGGTCCTCGTACTCCTGCCTCAGCTCTCCAGGCTCGCTGACTCTGGGGACACACACAGCAACTACACACACATTGCATGCAGGCACACACACACATTTATGGTCCACACACTGATAGACTGGCAACTCTAACACAGATTCTTCTGCACGCTTCATCAATCACGTTAACTGGATATTTTGTACCTCCCAGGTTATCCTCCATCCCACCATCCTGCCCACTGAGGCGCCGCTGACAATGCAAAGGGAACTGGTCCTGGATCTGGTTCCAGAGCTGTTGGTTGACCAATGTGTTGTTACGGCTGTTCTGTCGGGCCCATGTGGAGACTCGCTTCCTACATAGTGGACAGCACAGAGTGGCTTTATCCACAGACTCCAGGAAACAGCCCTGTAACACAAAGAATCCCGTTACATTCAGCCGCCAACACCGGACTGTTGGCGGGGGTCGTCAGAAGTCTAGGGAAGTGTGTATCTTGCCTTACAGAAGGTGTGTGTGCAGGGCAGAGTAACAGGCTCACAGAGAATCTCTAGACACACGGGGCAGCGACAGTCCTGGAGGGTTAGGGTCGATTCTCTCCTCCCTCCTCTGCCCGACATTTTAACATTGGATATGATGGCTGTTGTTCTCTTCTAGGCTTGGTCAGGGCCGTATTGAAAGAAATAACGTTTTAATGTTACTGTCTAAATGGCACAACAAAACCTACAAATGAAGCCAGACTATATACGTTGCTTTTCATCTCAACGTGATTGGGTCAAGGAGCTGGAAAGTGAATGAAACTGTTAAAGTGGCAGCAGTACATGACAGTTGACAACGGCCCTGTAAACTCGGAAAATAAAGTTCAAGAGTCCAAATCACCACAAGACGGTCGTTGCAAGTCGTCTCCGTTAGCGAAACCCCTCATTATTCCTGTTAAGTCGGGGGCAAAGACCATAATAGTTCACAAGACAACGTAACCGACGGACTTAATGTATCCGTGTAATTCATGCATCAAGACATCCTCACCAGAGATGTAATAACTTACATAATTCACCAAGTGAATAAACTAGTCAGTCTGACATATTGCTTTGTTAGCATCAACTACCCGCGGAATCCAGCCTCAGTGCCCGACCCGAACCCGGAACTCGAATTGGTTTCTGCGCATGCGCACTTTCTGCAGACACCGCACCAGGCCCTGCGCATGCGCACTTTCTGCAGACGCCGAACTGGGCCCCCGATATACACCGGTACCGATGGCGCCCATTCCTTTCAGTGAACTTGTTCGCTGTCAGCAGACTGCCATAAACATACAGTATATATAGGCCCGATAGAAGTAGATCGAGGGGCGAAAGGCACTGCACCAAGATGGCCGCTCTGTAGGCACCGTTTATCTATTACCTAGGAAGCACCTCCGAGTCCAAACTGTGGGATGAAAACATGGCGTTGGTCACGTGCTTTTGTTGGGCCCAAAATCCGCCCCTCCAGAGGCTCATCGAGAAAAATAAGGCTCTACCTCGGCAGTTTTTAGCTACTTAAACATGCTAGTAAGGACTTTTAAATTACCCTAGTTTCCTTCTGTTCTTTGAGCAGAATTCTAGCAATTATTCTCGATATTGAGAAGGTGCATCACAGTTACAGAACCGAGCCTACCTGCATGTTCACGTGGCACATCCGGCACTGGATTAAGGCTGGCGATGTGCTATGATTGCAAGATATTACAAATGTTAACCAAGTCATTTGTCTTTGCCAAATAGCATTTTATTTAGCCTGCTTGGACTAGTGGCCAGGGCTCATGTCTCCCTCCAAAAATGTCTCGCAGCACATAAACTACTGGTAGGCTTCACCACATCTACTTAATCTCCAACAGGACAAAAATAGCTTAATAGAAATCTTATTTTCTTTAGGTGCTTTGGGTAACGTAAAAAAAAATTATATATATATATAAAGTTTACAAGCAAACAGAAGTGATTAAAACTGCATAAGCCGAGTGACAACATTTTAGAAGAGAAGGAAAACTTTTGACAGCTTTAAGATATTAAAATCAAGATTGTGTGTTTATTTCAGTCTATAAATCTGAATGTTTGAACAGATCAAGCTGGTTGGCCAAAGTTCCTGAGCAGTGCACCACAGGACTCAATGGTTGATAAATCCGTCGCTCCACATGAAATCGGTCTTGTGTTTCCCGTGTCTGGACTGGGCATCAGCCACATCATCTCCACATCGGTGCTTCTTGAGCGATCTGGACTCGGAGAAGCCACGGCTGCAGCGTACGCAGCTGTACAGCTTCACTCCTGTGTGCACCTGCATGTGAGCCTTGACCTGGTTGGACTGCCTGAACCTGCGGTTACACACAGTGCACGCGTAGGGCCTCTCTCCAGTGTGGACCATTAAATGGCGCTGGTAGTTCTGGGGCGTCTTGAACTCCTTCCCACACTGCTCACATTTGTGCGGCTTGATGCCGGTGTGCAACAGTTTGTGGCGTTTCAACTGTGATGGCAGCAAGAAGCCTTTGTGGCAGATGGTGCAGACGTGGGGCCGCTCACCTGTGTGCTGCCTCAGGTGGTACAGGTAGAGGTGCCGCAGATGGAAGGCCTTCCCACAGGTGGAGCAGCTGAACTCTTTGGCCGCGGTATGACTCTTCTCATGTGTCCTCAGGGTGGTGGTGCTGCTGAAGGCCTTCAGACAAACTTTACAGCTGAAAGATTTGGCGGTGGTGCTGCTCCACCTGTGGGGGGTGCCGCTCACCTTGTCTTTGTTGCCGTGAACAACCTGCTGGTGTTTCTGCAGCTGACAGTTGTAGAAAAAGGTCTTTCCACAGAGGTCACACATGAATGGCTTCTCTGCACCATGGACCAGCATGTGGGTCTTCAGAGCCCACGTTCCTGTAAAGCCCTCATCACATTTATCGCACCTGAGACAAGACAAGAGACTGTTCAGATGGAGGTTTCTGGATGTGTTCCTGGTGTTTCTGTTCCTGCAGAGCTGCATCTACCCTAAACCAACCCTAACCCTAAACGAACCCTAACCCTGGCAGGACTTCATCTGTCTCACACTTCAGTTTTCAATCTGTTAACGAGTCACGCATGCTTTTAATTCAACCAGAGTTGATTACTTTGCCTGTCCTGTAAACTTGAAGAACACCAAATTCCTGCATGACATAAATGCTTGTGGCAGCCTAACTTAATTTAAATCAGCCCAGAGAAGTCCGGATGTAGCTGGACTACCACCCTCAGACAGCTTGGGTGAGTCGGTCTACAGGAGCACGGGGACGGCGTGCTGGCCTCTCTGATCTGCGCTTGTGCTACGTTTTGGTTAGAATTTGCTCCCAAACCTCCCAATGAGTTATTTACAGTCTGCTGTGTGGTAGCAGCTGGTAGAAACTATTGCCAAATTATTTTTGGAAAGGACGATTTTGTTGTCGTGTGAACTCGTCCATGGCTGCTGCTGATTTAGCCGCGGCCACCACCGGTCAACGAGTGGCGCCCAAGAACAAAGTAAAACACTGCACACCCAGCAGAGGAAGGTGGCTCGACTAACCCATAATTCCAGTACTGGAAACTGCTATTGGGACAGAAATCTGGGTTGCCTTATTTTCCACACCAGTCGAGGGAGAAGCGTCGTCCAATTGATGCACTGACTGTCATTCAGCACCATTATTATTGTCATTGTCAGAATTCATGTCACCAGATAAGGTATACGTTTCCAGCACATTTTTGCTGCCATTATTGTATGTATATTGTATTTTTATATACTATTTTTAACTATCTTGCGTAACTTCATGTTTAGTGCTGTGCAGCTAAATCTGATGTTTCTAAATTTGATCCATGAATAAACTTCTCAAGGTAATTTGCTTTGAACAAAAGCAACTGCTAAAATGTAATGTAAAACTTCAGCCCATCATGGATAATTCAACAATAAAAAGAGAAACATAATCCCTGTTACCAAGCAGGAGGCAAGTGTAACCATGGTGATTTCGCTTCACCAACCAATACTACGTCTACTGTTAGCCACATGGCTAAACAAGCTGTCACAACAAGAAGTCCTGTGCACGTAAATGCAAAGTGAATGAATATGGATGCCTGATCTCTGTACCTGAAGGGTTTCTCTCCATTGTGGAGCCTCAAGTGTCTTTGGAAGTTGTACTTGAGGCCGAAACTGAGGCCGCAGGTCTGACACATGAAGGGTTTCTCCCCAGAATGCACCACTCTGTGCTGCAGTAGCCCCATCTTACACTTGAAGGCCTTGTTGCATTCAGAGCACTTGAACGGACGCTCTTCTGAGTGAGACCTCTTGTGGACGCGCAGGTTACTGGTGGTGGAGAACTTCTTGCCACAGGTTGGGCAGGTGTACGGTCGAGCACCGGTGTGGATGGTCTGGTGCTCCTGCAGGCTCTTCTTCCGGGCAAAGCCCTTTCCACAGATATCACACATAAAAGGTTTGACGTCAGCATGCGACACCTCGTGGCAGCGGAGAGCGCTGGTGGAGGTGAAGGTGCGCTCGCAGGTGTGACATTTTAATGGAGTCTTCTCAAGCCGGTGTCCAGCCTGGTGGACGCGGAGCTGCCGCAGCAGCCGGAACTTCTTGTCACACTGGTCACAGTGCAGCAGCTTGTCAGGGTCTTTCTCCTGTGCCTCTCTCAGCTGGTGGCTCAGAAGGTGCTTCTGCAGTGCCTTTGCTTTGTAGAAGCCTTTGTCACAGGACGTGCAGGGGAAAGGTTTGACGTGACACACCATGTGCTTCTGCAGCTGGTGCCGCTGGTGGAAACCTTTGTTACAAAGCTCGCAGAAGAACCTCTTCTCTTTATACAACTCCCTTCTTCTCCTCCTCTCCAGCTCCTTCTGCTCTTCCTCATCACTGGCTGGTGGAAGACCGTACACAGATCAAGCCAACTGGATCATTGTGCCGGTGTGTTTAAAATATCCCACACTGAGGATTCTGAATGTCTCACCTGGTTGATGGTCTGCTTCCGTTGGAACCCCATCGATTTTCAGTTCAACTTCCTACAAAACACCATTAATCATAATAGCAGAAACAAGCCAGCCTGATCTGAATTAGCTTGTTAATTCCATAAAATGATGACATTAAGGAACACATAGATATTAAATTGAGTACACATGCAGATAAATGTATCTAATCTCTCACAGAACCCGGTTTTCCAGTAATTGAGTGGTGAATATGAGACCTAAACATTAAACTTTTATGGCTCTCAAAAGAAAAAGTAAATAAGAAATTCTTTCCTCTCTTAATGTGGTCATGGCTTCACTCACCGAAGGTTGACCAGCCACAGGAAGTGATGCCACATAGGAAGATGACAGTGATTCCTCAGTTTCTTTGGAGATTTGGTCCAGCTCCAACACCAGATCAAGTGTGCAGCCATCAGCTCCATCAGCGTCACCCTGATTGGATGTCACAAGGGCAGCGCCGCTGCCGTTCTGGCCTATGGCAGTTTCAGGCAGTGGCTGGCTGATGATGACAAGAGGGACCTGATGATTGCTGCTGGTTTTGCTCATGGATTCTGTGGAACTGAGGATAGCCATGGCAAGCGCAGCAGGGTTGGCAGCTGGTTGGCTGAGGTCCAGTGACAGGGCCGGCTCAGCTGAACATTCAAAACACACAGATGATGCCAGTGAAACGACGCTACACCGTCACCATATCTGCATCTAAGGAGCACTCGTCACCCTCTCGTCTAACCTGCCGGTTTGATCTTATAGACGGTCAGTGCCGAGTTGTTCTCATTGACCTGTGACTTCATTTCTGTCTCCAGGTGTCGTATTCGGTCCAGCAGAGCAGCATTCTCAGTCGTGACGTGGACGAACAGCTCCCTGAACACTCTGCAGATCTGACGGACAGCCTCTCGACTCAACGCACACAGGACGGCGCTGACCTGAGCCTATCAGGAAACAGTCAGCATGAGCTACTGAAAACACTGTTTCACAGTACAGGTGTTTCTCTACAAGAAATACAAACATGAACCAAAATTAACATTCATATTTTTGGCTAATTTATATCCAAAAGAAGTTATTTCATAAGGCAACAATCAGCGAACCAATAAATGATCAATATAAACCTCACAGGGAAAACAATGCTCGACACTAACGGGTCATCATCCTCATCACTGGTCCTCTCCTGAAGTTCGGAGATTCTCTCACTTAGCCTTCAATTCTTGGTCTGTTTTCAGCTTCTCATCTTTATGATGCTAAATTCACCCAAGACCCCCCGTCTTCAGCTGTTTGACTGTCAACACACTATCTCCACCCATGTGTTCCTGGAACTTGTGGCCCAGTCCATGACACCCCTGCATCGATGTGGAGCTGCCAGTGCCTCCAAGCCAGCTGTATCTGAAGGCTGGCTCAGTTGTCTGTGTGACCCCGACATTATTCATCGTGCCTCTTGTTTTGTGATCATGACAGATGAAGATCAGCTTCTACATTGGCAAACTTTCAGAACATGCAGAAATCTTCACAATGTAGCAATGCTGTTGACTGTTTAGCTAAGAGCAGAATCATATTTCAAGTGATTGGTTGGGCTGTAGATGGTGATTTGATTGGGCGTCCTGGAGGGTTAGGGATAGGAGCTTGGGTTAGGGATAGGAGCTTGGGTTAGGAGCTTGGGTTAGGGATAGGAGCTTGGGTTAGGGATAGGAGCTTGGGTTAGGAGCTTGGGTTAGGGTTTGGGGTTAGGGATAGGAGCTTGGGTTAGGGTTAGGGTTGGGGTAAATGCGGCACTTTCGTCCTCACCTGCCTCTCCTTCCACTCTGGATCGAACCTCAGCACAACGGAGGCGGCGGACTCCACCGCCAGATCAACGATTAGCTTCGTCTGCGAGCAGAAAGTTCGGGTCACCACGTCGTCTCTTGTTTCCATCATGAGCTACAAAGTAGACGGACGGTCAATTCTAACCACAACTCCCACGTTTGGATCAAATAGTTCACAATCAAACGAAAGAGGTGAACTCACCAGTTCGAAGGGTTTATCACTATTTTACCCGATTTGCACTGAGCATGCGCGAACGAGCCGCCATCTTGGACAGCGGCCTACGGCACCTCCACGTGGACAAACTTCATTCCAACGGTTCCGTTAAGAGAAATGAACACAGGAATCGCCCCCCCAGTTTGAAGCAAAAACCGTGCTGGCCAAACCTCGGTACAACAATTATGGGAATCGGTCACTGGCTTCTATCGAGCACTAAAATACCGTTTTCCAGAGGTTAACATGGTGAAAGAGACATCTAGAACAGCCAATAAATGGGTTGCAGCGCCATAAACCAACCAAATCAACTACAACCTTATTTTAATTCATCATTAAGGTTATTTCATAGATTAACACCTCTAACAGGAAGAAAACACCCAATGATTGGTGAATAAAAATAATGCCAATTGTCAAGGGTGCCCAAACTTTTTCTACCACTGTACATAATGCATGTGCCACTGAGCAACTTCAATAGAAATTAATTGAAGAGAATTGTGTTTATCTTGTTACTATGTGTTGTACCATATGTTTCTATTTTCTGTTAGAAGTACTTTAGAAGTTAGGAATGGTAGAATCATTAGCAAGTGTAATAAAGGTCAGTTGACCCTTCCTTGACAGGATTGTTGTTTAGACAGTTGTAATCGCAGGAACCAGTCAGGCTGAAGGTGTTAAACAGACATCGCAAAACTGGACAGCATGGTGGTGGGAGACCAGTGAGGGGCACCTCCATCATCCAACATGCTCCCGATAGAACCGCTAACCTTTGGAAAGACCAGGCATTGAGGACATGCTGGCTCTACCTGCCGAAGGTCTCCCTCGGAACAGCTTGGGATGCCGCCTCTTGAAGTCAGCATTAGGGCCCGATCCAAGATGTGGCAAGTGGGAACCCATGACCTTTCTTCTGGTCCATAACCCTCCCAATCCTCTAGTTACCGCCATCCTCTTCCCTGATGACGTACCTGTAGCAGGTGCCAGACTGAATATGCAGGGCCACCGTCAACAAGATGAGGAGGCAAGCGAAGGGGAGGTGCTGGAACCAGAGGGCTCTAATGTACCAGCTTAACTCTGGAGACATGGAAAGTCAGGTGAATCCGCATGGACCTGGGCTGCTTCAACCTCACTGCCACAGGATTTATCACCCTCTCGATAAGGAACGGACTGAATTTAGGCGCCAACTTCTGTGAATCAACTCGAAGGGGAATGTCCTTCATGGTTAGCCATACTTGTTGACCCACCTGGTAAAAGGGTGCTGGTGTTCGATGACAGAGGCGGCATAACGGCTGACAAAGTGTAGGAGGTTGTATGAGCTTGCAACCAGGTTTGCCTGCACCTACGGAAGAAAGCTTGTGCGAAAGGACAGGCTGCCTTCTTCAAAGGAAGCAGCCTGTCAAACGTGGCAGTTTGTAACCATGGGCACCACTGGCACACCAAGTGTGGCGCGCACCCCGAAGGGGCTTCGTATATTAGACTTCCAATTTCCTCTAAGAGTCGGTATGAGTTAGGTTACGAGGGTTAGTAACCCTAACCTTTGTAACTCCCAAAGTTCTTTTCTCCTTTTTGTATATGTATGTTTCCTTCTATGTTCCTGTCCCTTCTTTTAAATTGGACTTGATCATCGACCTTTAAATCCTGTCATTGTATTCGAGTACCACTCCTCTCAAGTTTTTACTCCCAGCTACACCTTGTTTCTCATTTTTTTAAATTTACTTTATTTTTAAGTTGATTTTTTTAATTTAAAAACTTATCACAAACATTGCGAAGAGGGAGAAATTTAGAGGTGTTCCGGACATGTCCCACCGGGAGGAGGCCGGCCCAGGACCAGGTGGAGGGATCACATCTCTGGCCTGGTTCGGGAGCGGCTGGGGGTCCCCCTGGAGGAGCTGATGGAAGTGGCCGGGGAGAGGCTGTCTGGGCATCCCTCCTGAAGCTGCTGCCCCCGCGACCCGGATCCGGATAAGCGGCAAAAAACGAAACGAAACCACAAGCATTGCGAAGAGGGAGAAATATTTGACTAAGGGACTGTTTGGTTCAAACCTGCCTGTTCTGCAAGGCTACAGGCAGGTTATAACCCATCCAACCAATGCTCCTTCCATTTGTACTCTCATGCTCAGACAAAAATATTTATCATCATTCCAAGTGATCTTTTTATCATAACTCATATCATAACTGAACAATTGTCTCAGCCTGGCTACAGTTCTAATGAAAAAAAGATGATTTTAGATGAAAACAGCTGAAAAGCTCATAAAAAGAGGAAAACTTGAGTTTGTGTATGCATATGTTTTATTTCTTTCTTGTCTAATTTAAACTTGATCACACATTTGACGTTACAAAGAACACCATGTTCATGATGAAAGTGCAGAGATTAAACATAAAAACACCAAAAGAATGTTGTTTTTTAATTCAGTCATTAATTTGATACCAACAGGCTCTTTTCAGAAAATTCAGATGGAATGTTTAAAGGTTGTCCAGGTCATTTCTTGCAGAAAGCATCGTTTGACAGATTTCTGTGATGATTTCGTTTTTTAAGCAACACCTTCACTGAATTCACAGTCAGAACAATTATGTGTGTGTGTGTGTGTGTGTGTGGTGTGTGTGTGTGTGTTGTCCTGAGGCTACATTTCAGGATGGATGCACAAACATAACAGAAGAAATCTTGAATCTTGAGTTTAACCTGACAAGAAAAAAAAATCCAGAGATTTTCAAATGATACAGAAGAGAAGAAAATTTATTGTTTTTTTTAACATATTATTTGAGAAGAAATCTGATTTTTCCTGATTATAAAACATTTCTGATTATTTCCAAATTAATCATTAATAATAATTAGCAAAGTAATGCACATACAAGTTAGCTTCACTAACATTTGGAGTGGCTCTAATTTCTTCTGTACACACGAACAGACACGTGGTCACAATGATATCAGAAACACTCTGGTGTGTAAAGAACATCTAATGCTGCTCTTTGTAGCATGTTCTGAACTAAAGAAGTGCACTTGGATTCAATCACAGCTGATCTCATTTCATGAGGCTGCAAACAGAACAAGTGTGTGTGTGTGTGTGTGTGTGTGTGTGTGTGCGCGCGTGTGTGTGTGTTCTCACACTTTAAGCCTCTCTGTGGTTTCACCACAAATTCTAAACACACTTTGCATCATTTGTTTTTCCATTGATATCATGTCAGTCAGCTCATCATTGCTAAATCCATCTTTCCACCGTCCCACAGACCCAGTGGGTCACATGACTTTTTGAGGAGACTCTGATGATCTTGTTTGACTAGTAAAGTTTATTTTGTTTATTTTATTCTGTTTTTAAAGATTTCGATGTGATTCTACACCTACAGGGGCACCATTTCACACGTTTGCTGCCACCATGCTGCTCTGTGTTACCATAGCAACATGAGATGTCTCCAGCAGGAAGACAAATGTGGTGCTGGCTAACAGCTAACAGTTGAAATTTGATCCCCTGATCTGGCCTGATGTCACTATGGCAACACTGGTGATGAAAGTGATTCAATGTTTAGTTCCAAACTCGGCTCATCAAAGTCTCTGTGTGTCTAATTTGTCTAATCTGGAGTTCAATTTAAATTTCATCTGTATTTCTGGATCCACAGATGACAGCAGATCAGCTAGTGTGTCAAAATATTCTCATCTTAAAATAGTGCTTTTCTTATTATAATAAAATTCCTTTTGAATATAAAAACATCATCTTGTACAGACTTTTTCTTGCACACAAAACAGACATCACAGATTCTGTTGGCGTATAAAAGATGTTGGCGACACATTCGGGTCAAACCTTTTTTTACATTTTACAGTTTCATAAATACTTTTACGCCTTCTGCTACACGAGTGTCAGAATTTAAAAAACAAACATTGGAACCATTCAGATAGAAAAAAAACGCAAAGCTCTGCTACACCTGAATGGCCACGCCTCCCCGTGTTCTGATTGGTTGGCAAGATAACACCTTTGATGTAACATTAATTACAAAATAAAAAGTTTCTGAACATTTCAAAGAATAAATGTTTGATCTATTTCGTACAACAGTATGTTCTGTTATTTTTCTATCAATATAGCTTTAATTATAATGTATAATAATAATAACTATTAATTATCATTAATAAAACCCTTTTGTACCAGAATTCAGGAAATCAAAGATCAAAGACGGAGGTGTCACTGGCTGGCGTGGCCTGATGGCTATTTCATCATGATGGGGTCTGCCTCAGATGGCCGTGTCCCAGAACACGGTGGTGGGGTGTCCGGGGGCCTTGGCGGTGGGGGCAGCAGAGTAGGGCGGGGGCAGTTTCCTCCTCCAGCTGGGCAGGATGGGCATACTGTCCTGCTTACACAGATTCTTTTCAGGCCGCTGACGAGCTTTGATCTCTCGACACAGAACGCGTTTTTTCTGGATCATCTCCATCATGGTGGCGTCTCCACAGAGCCACGGCATCTGGAATGTAAATGTGCTAGCTAGTTAGCCACCAGTGCTAACTCTGTCCTCTCCTTATATTTGTGATTGCTTGGCTAATGAGCGCAAAATAATAATAAAACAGCCTGTTGACACTACTTAACGAACTAAGTTGGAGTTAGTATTTCTCAGAAAGATTTTTGATGTGTTGTAGTCGTGTGTTGTGTGTGTACCTAATTTGTGGCATATTGGCAATAAAACCTGCTACAGTTTAGCTGATGAGATAAGAGCGATAATTAAAAACCAAACATGCTCATGAGAGAAAACTGCCTTAGTGTGTCGAGTCAAACGTGTCCAAACAAGCCAAGTCTGGCGTCGTCATGGTGACCCAGCAGTTTTGAATGTGGAGTCATCGTATGTGTGCAGATGTTTCATGTGTCCACGTCTAACATAGACAGGCAGACAGACAGGCAGGAGGCAGGCAGGCAGGCAGGCAGGCAGGCAGGCAGCAGGCAGACAGGCAGGCAGGCAGGCAGGCAGGCAGACAGACAGAAGGCAGGCAGGCAGGCAGGCAGGCAGGCAGGCAGGCAGGCAGACAGACAGGCAGGCAGGCAGGCAGCAGGCAGACAGACAGAAGGCAGGCAGGCAGGCAGGCAGGCAGGCAGGCAGGCAGGCAGGCAGGCAGGCAGGCAGGCAGGCAGGCAGGCAGACAGACAGAAAGGCAGGCAGGCAGACAGGCAGGTAGGCAGACAGGCAGGCAGGCAGGCAGGCAGGCAGGCAGGCAGGCAGGCAGGCAGGCAGGCAGGCAGACAGCAGGCAGGCAGGCAGGCAGGCAGGCAGGCAGACAGACAGACAGACAGACAGGCAGACAGACAGGCAGCAGGCAGGCAGGCAGGCAGGCAGACAGGAAGGCAGACAGACAGGCAGACAGACAGGAGGGCAGGCAGGCAGACAGGCAGACAGGAGGGCAGGCAGGAAGGCAGACGGACAGACAGGCAGACAGGCAGACAGACAGACAGACAGACAGACAGACAGACAGACAGACAGGCAGGCAGGCAGGCGGGCGGGCAGGCAGACAGACAGACAGGTGGTCTACAGTTGTTTATGTGGTATTATTTTTTATACAGAAATACTTAAAAGACATCTGACAGATTTAATCGTTTTATTTACAGTATTTTCAAAGGTTCTTGGTGTCATTTATCAGTTTTATATTACTCAGATTAGTGTTTATGGGTTAGTTAGTTAGTTAGTTAGTTAGTATTTATGTTGCTGGATTATGTTAGTATGGAGGTATAAACAGACTAAATCGAGCATCTCGTTAGAATCACTAACGATCTTCGCTAATGGAAGATGTCCAAAAAAATCAATATTAGTGCAAGTAAATCTAAACAATAAGAATGATGACAATAGTTTCACCAGTTTTACGATGAAGATATAAATATAAAAACAAATGAGTGGAAAGATATTAGAAGTACGAATACATTAAATTCAACCACAATCAGTGATGTAACACAGGAATTAGCACAAATGATCGATCAAGAAAACAGATCAAGAATTATTTCCAAGGTTTCCTCAGTCAGCTGACGGACAAAGTTCATCAGATAAATCAGTCCTGAAATACAGGATGGGCGGGATTTACTTCCATACAGAGAGACAGGCAGGCAGACAGACAGGTAGGCAGACAGGCAGGTAGGCAGACAGGCAGGCAGGCAGACAGACAGGGAGGCAGACAGGCAGGGAGACAGACAGACAGGTAGGCAGACAGGCAGGCAGGCAGACAGACAGGTAGGCAGACAGGCACGGAGACAGACATGTAGGTAGGCAGACAGACAGACAGGTAGGCAGGCAGACAGGTAGACAGGCAGGCAGGCAGGCAGGGAGACAGACAGGCAGGCAGGGAGACAGACAGGCAGGCAGGCAGGCAGACAGACAGGGAGACAGACAGACAGGTAGGCAGGCAGGCAGGGAGACAGGCAGGCAGGCAGACAGGCAGGGAGACAGACAGACAGGTAGGCAGACAGACAGGGAGACAGACAGACAGACAGGGAGACAGACAGGCAGACAGACAGGTAGGCAGACAGACAGACAGACAGACAGACAGACAGACAGACAGACAGACAGACAGACAGACAGGCAGGCAGGCAGACAGGCAGGCAGGCAGCGAGGCAGACAGACAGGCAGACAGAGAGACAGGCAGACAGACAGGCAGACAGAGAGACAGACAGACAGGCAGGCAGGCAGCAGGCAGGCAGGCAGGCAGGCAGACAGACAGGCAGGCGGGCAGACAGACAGAGAGACAGACAGACAGGCAGGCAGAGAGACAGACAGGCAGGCAGACAGACAGGCAGGCAGACAGACAGAGAAGCGGGCAGACAGACAGAGAAGCGGGCAGACAGACAGGCAGCAGGTGGTTCAGGTGTGTCAGGTGCAGCTGGCAGACAGGCATGTCTACAGGTGTGCTACCTGGCTGAGGGCGTGGTGATGAGGCTCGTACAGGTGACGCTGAGGTGTTCCACCTGGTGAAGGAACTCCTGATGTCGATGCGGATCGGCCCAGTTTACACATGGACTTTGGTTCTGAGGGAGAACATTTTAGGGTTAGTTGGACTCACCAGCTCCTCCCATAAAGGTGGAGCTAAATATTTCAGGATGGTGGCAGGTCCAGTCGCCCCGTTAATGCCATCATCTGGTCTCAGCAGGACCTCCTCACCTCCCCCTGACAGCATCATGGTGGGGCTGACTGAAGACCTGCCGAGTCGACCCAAAACTGGACTGGATTGTCCGTCTCGGTCTCTGCTGTCATGTCGGTGCTGAGATCTGGAGTCTCCTGCAGAGACACAACAAAACCACCTTGAATGTCCCGACCATCATAGAACTAAACACTCATAAACCCGTCAGAACCGGAGAATGCAACTCAAAATCCTCAAAATTCTGAATTAAATCTGATGAGTCAATTTTAATCAACTTTTAAAGGTGCAATTTGCAGTTTACAAAAAACAGCAACCCTTTTAGTCATATTTGTTAAAACTGTCAGCCTGACCCAGTTTATGGGTGAGGGTGTCCAGAGAGAAGGTGTTCCAGAGAGAAGGTGTTCCAGAGAGAAGGTGTTCCAGAGAGAAGGTGTTCCAGAACAATCAACCATCTCTGAGGGCACACATGAGGAGGCACCGGAGGAGGGAGGAATTAGCGAAGGGAGGCTACATTCAACTCTTGCTCACAGTTTTAAAGCCATAAACTCTAACGTTATGTCAAGGATTGTGACTATCTGGGACATCTGACCTTCTGCTTCTATAAAAAGGTGAAGCTGTTTCACAGAAACATAAAAATATCAGAGAATGAGAACCGAGCTGATGCCCTCAAAATTCCTGTTTTTGTCCTGGCTGGAGATTAAATTCCTAAAAACTGAGCCAAATACTGCTGATACTGGCTAGCAGGAGTCACTGCGTACACTTTTGCTTTATTAAAATCAATAACTGTTGTCACCATGGCAACACCATCTTAACTGATAAAACACTAATATTTCTTCATCTCCAGGTTCAGCAGGATGTTCTTTCTCCTCTGGGTTAGGGCTAGGGCTAGGGTTAGGGCTAGGGCTAGGGCTAGGGTTAGGGCTAGGGTTAGGGTTAGGCTAGGGCTAGGGTTAGGGCTAGGGTTAGGGCTAGGTTAGGGTTAGGGTTAGGGCTAGGGCTAGGGTTAGGGTTAGGGCTAGGGTTAGGGCTAGGGTTAGGGTTAGGGCTAGGTTAGGGTTAGGGTTAGGGTTAGGGTTAGGGTTAGGGTTAGGGTTAGGGTAGGGTTAGGGCTAGGCTAGGGTTAGGGTTAGGGTTAGGGCTAGGGTTAGGGCTAGGGCTAGGTTAGGGTTAGGGTTAGGGCTAGGGTTAGGCTAGGGCTAGGGTTAGGGCTAGGGTTAGGGTTAGGTTAGGGTTAGGGCTAGGGCTAGGGTTAGGGCTAGGGTTAGGGTTAGGGTTAGGGCTAGGGCTAGGGTTAGGGTTAGGGTTATGGGCTAGGGTTAGGGCTAGGGTTAGGGTTAGGGCTAGGGTTAGGGTTAGGGCTAGGGTTAGGCTAGGGCTAGGGTAGGGTTAGGGCTAGGGTTAGGGTTAGGCTAGGGTTAGGGCTAGGGCTAGGGTTAGGGCTAGGGTTAGGGCTAGGTTAGGGTTAGGGTTAGGGTTATGGGCTAGGGTTAGGGCTAGGGTTAGGGCTAGGCTAGGGTTAGGGCTAGGTTAGGGTTAGGGGTTAGAGGGCTAGGGTTAGGGTTAGGATTAGGGCTAGGGTTAGGGCTAGGGCTAGGGTTAGGGTCAGGGTCAGGGTTAGGGCTAGGGTTAGGGTTAGGGCTAAGAAGGAACACAGGAGCGCATGGCCTCTGGGTTAGGGTTGGGGTTAGGGTTAGGGCTAAGAAGGAACATAGGAGCTCATGGCCTCTGGGTTAGGGTTAGGGTTAGGGCTAGGGCTAGGGTTAGGGCTAGGGCTAGGTTAGGGTTAGGGTCAGGGTCAGGGTTAGGGCTAGGGTTAGGGTTAGGGCTAAGAAGGAACACAGGAGCTCATGGCCTCTGGGTTAGGGCTAGGGTTAGGGTTAGGGCTTAGAAGGAACATAGGAGCTCATGGCCTCTGGGATGCAGCGAACACCTCAGATACAAAGATTAAACCTGCGCTTGTGTTCCATCGTCCTCAAATAACCACAAATAACCAATTGACCACAACTCAATTGGCCAATTTTTGAAATCTGTTCAAACTAGTGCTGTCAAAGTTGTTCATATTTTCATTATTCCTAATTTGTGAATCACAGCCTGGTTGCAGATTCATGTTTGATTAACCATAATTAAATAACAGTTTTTGAAAACTCTCTCCTACAGAGTGCGCATAAACCTTTATCTCTGTCAACTGTTGTGGAGTTTTTGTACATCGATAGGTCCATCGTGCTGTTACGCATCTTCCATCTTTAATGGTTGCGTCTGCTGCCCGTTACTACCGCATCCATTTGCGCATGTGTGATAGTAACTCTAGTAGTAGTAGATAGTAACTCTAGTAGCAGTAGATAGTAACTCTGGTAGTAGTAGATAGTAACTCTAGTAGCAGTAGATAGTAACTCTAGTAGCAGTAGATAGTAACTCTAGTAGTAGTAGATAGTAACTCTAGTAGTAGTAGATAGTAACTCTAGTAGCAGTAGATAGTAACTCTAGTAGTAGTAGATAGTAACTCTAGTAGCAGTAGATAGTAACTCTAGTAGCAGTAGATAGTAACTCTGGTAGTAGTAGATAGTAACTCTAGTAGTAGTAGATAGTAACTCTAGTAGCAGTAGATACTAACTCTAGTAGCAGTAGATAGTAACTCTAGTAGTAGTAGATAGTAACATGGACCAACTGCCTGAACTCTATTGCCAGAGGTGTTTAGAGTCACTCGCTGCTGCCGATGGATCAACTGCCTTAAAAGCTCATAAAAGTCTAGAAAAGTTATATGCTAATAGCTATAGTTGTATGCTAATAGCTAGGGTTGTATGCTATAGCGATATGCTTAAAAACACCTCCAGAGGGTTTTTTTCATTTCATTTGATGTCAGATCTCCTTGTGCATTGGGTTCGTCATGATCTACATAAATCAGGTCGTGTTGGGGGCTACAGATGTCCTGCTGAAGAAGTACCTTCACTGTCTCTGCCCTTCCTGCCCATTCCTTTCTTCTTCAGCTGTCGTCCTGAGGTGAACAGGTTGTTGAGTTCTTCAGATGGGCTCGTTGGTGTTTGTGACCTTAATGACACATTCTGCATGGATCCGTGTGTGGACGAGGAGTTACTGAGTTTAGCCCCACCCTCTCCTCCGCGATGAGAGGATGAGGATGATGATGAAGAAGAGCGGGGTATGCTTCCTCCAGCCATGAGAGCATCATAAGGCGGTGGCCTCTTCAGGCTCAGGGGAGTCAAAGATCGGCCCATGCTCACTGGAGATGGGCACGCCGATTGGCTCCGAGGATAACCGTGACCACTGTGGGAGCGACCAGAGGATTTGGAAAAATTAGAAGGAATAGGAGGAGCCGAAGAGCGTCCCGAAGAGGTGATGGTGGAGGTGCAGTGCAGATCTCGGTCTAGATCCTGGTCTCGTTCTTTGTGGTGGTGGGCAGGGCTCTGTGGATGTTCTGTCTTACTGTAGGAAACATTCTCCATCATGGGCAGCCGGGTGACGTCTAACGGTGTGAGTGGTGATTCGTCCGAGTTGGGGGAGCACTGGGCAGGAGCAGAGGGGAACACAAGCAGTGGTGGACGATGTGTAAGGAGGTTGGGGAAAGGTGGTGGGATGTCACAGCGAGAGGCCCACCCTTCAGCATCCACTAGGGCAGCATGGGAATCCTGCAGAAAGTCCTCCAGCATCGGATACTTCATCTCCTCATACACCACCTCGCTTTGCTCATCCTCCACCACCTGCTGTCCTCCAAGCTCCCGCATGATGTTTCCCACCATTTCGATGTAAACTGGCTCGTCATCATCTGTGTCACGTGATGCTGGACTTTGACTCCGAGAGGACGATTTGTCCCACAACAAAGAAGACTTCTTTTTGCCATGGCTGCGGATGTACGATTCATCAAAAGAGGTGCTGAGCTGAGTATTGGGGTTCCGCTTGGGCTTGGGAGGGGGCATCTTCTTCAAATCCTCAGGGTACAGATGACACCGAGCTGCAGGCAAAAACATAAACCAATCAGATTTTATTTCCACAGAATTTCTAAGGTTTTGTTACAAAAATCCAAATTCTCAAACAGGTGTGGGAGAAGATTCTTTTGAGATGGTCGTTTCACCTTCAGCTGTCTCTTGAGTCTCTTTGGTGTCGTATCTCTTGTTGACTCCAGAGCCTCCGTCCACGGTCTCAGAACTGCTGCTCAGCTTGGTATTGGGGTCTCTTTTGGGTTTGGGTGGGGGCTGTTTTCGTCCTTGGTTGGAGTCATTGTCCCCTCCCCCCACTGAGTGCAGGGACTGGGAGCGCACAGCAAAGCCCTGGTTAACTGGTGGCAGGCGATCCTGCGGAGCTGGCATCGTCATGAAACCCATTCGAAAGTGCTTCCCAGAGTACGCCCCATCTGTTGCCATAGCAACACTTTCACCTATCCTTCATGGGCAAATGAGAGATGTTTATATTACACATGGAACTAAAATGTTGGCTTTTTTTCTCAAACCCCCACCCCCACAAAACCAAGTGGCAGCATGTGTTTTACCTCTTGATGGCATCTTCCTGTCGCCTCTTCTTCTGGTGTTTCTCCTGAAGGTAGGTCCAGTTGGTCTGGTTCCGAATACGGTCATTCTCTCTGGCGATGTCAGAGGCATTCTGGATCACCAGGCCATCATACGTCCGAAGGCCACTATCCTCGATGTACTGAAAGAACCTCCTGAAGGTGGTGGCCTCCTCCGGAGACGTCATGGCTCCTTATGGAGCTGCAAGGAGGATCAGATTGGACAGGCTCAGTCTGAGGGCACAAGAGTCCTTCATGTGGGCCAGATGTGACCCATGGTTGGAGCTGCTCAGGCTTCTTAACAGATAACAATAATATGATATAAAAATGACCATTCATGTCTTTTTTTGACCTGAACTCGGCTATATTGACCCGTATGATGTGCTGATCAAGACTGTTGATTCATATGTTGTAGCTCTGTAAATGCTGATTGTGTTACAGTGGAAAAGAAAAGGAAAAATCTGCAGAAGTTTAAAGATGCTTCTGACCCGATTCATAGTTTTAACACTTATTTGAACGTTTTCTTGTTTGTTTCTTTGAGGTGATTTTGTTGGATCTTCCAGCATCTCACCTGATCTCCGGAGGATCACGGTGACTGTGTGCTGTCAGACTGATGGCACCAGGTCACCATTGGGACCCGAGAGTGCTGATGAAGATCATTTCAGTCTGACAGTTGCTGCCTGGGCGACAGAACAAACTAGACATCAGCGATGATAACGTAAAGTCACGGAACACTAACAGAAGGATTAGTGACCTTCAGGGGAGGGTTAGATTGCAAATCAGTTTGAGCGGTTGTATCTGCAGGAATAGTCTGTACATGTACATGCTAACCCTAACCCAGACCCGGGTCCTCTACCAGAGGCCTGGGACTCTGAGGGTTCTGCCCAGGATCTTAGCTGTTCCTAGCACTGCGCTGGACTGCGATCACTGATGTGGTTCCTGGTATCTGTTGGAGCATCTACTCAGCTTGGGGGTTACTGCCCCTAGTGTCCCAATCACGACTGGGACCACTGTTGCCTTCATGCCCCACGTTCTGTCCATCTCCTCTTTCAGCCCTTGGAAGTTCTCCAGCTTCTCGTGTTCTTATTGTGGATATTTGAACACTGAGTTAAGAGCTGCTTCTTAGACAGCGAAGCTGTGGAGTTTAGAGAACAAGCAGGCCAAGATCCTCTGTGACTTCCAAGATCCAGACTAACAAGATGGTGGTGGCTCGCCTGACATAGTGGTGGTGGATAAACACCAGAAGCCAGTGGTGGTGATAGATGTAGCAATCCCAAGTGATAGCAACATCAGGAAGGAGGAACACGAAACCTATATAGGTTTGGAGGTTTGATTCCTGGGCTGAAATTTTTGACAAAGATGATTCTTCTAGTTCTTCAGGTGCAAGGGTCATGCCAACAGCCATGCAGGAGTATGTAGGACTATTTCTGTGCATTCTGGCAAATGCTCACCTGTTATGTGTATATTTGACATCTTCCAAAGTTCTATTTTGTCCACAAACCAAAGGCATTAACTGTGAGGTCGGAAAATGTTCATCATTTAGATGAAATCGGCTTTGCTTCACGGTCGATGGTGATGAAAATGACACATCATTTATGAAAATTTTCGATTTGTAATTTTTTCATGCTCTCCATATCTACATGCATCCCCTCCCCCACCCATCTGACTCCCAGCCTCCTTCTAAAAATGGAACAGGGAGTCAGCTGGTGGTATCCTAGCAACAGCAGCATCTCCCAGAGGAGTATGATGTAATTGCTTCCCGTTCTCGGATGAAGAAGAGAAGCAGAATAGGTGGGGGGAGAAAAGGGAACGCGGACCTTTGCTGACCCAACCAGAGGGCTGGCAAACCTGCACGTGACACCCATGACCGCTTGGATGACCGAGATAATGTGGACCTCGAGATGATGGTTATCATCCTAAAAATATGTGGATGTTTTAAGACAATGCAAAAAAACTATTTCATGAGGATATAGATTCTAAAATAACACTTTTCCTCCAAAGCTGCAGGGGGCAAAATTGAACCAGTAACCACTGGTGTCACTGGGCAGTCGGTTGTCCTGTGTTGTAGCTTTTTAATTAGCATCATAGCATCTCTGGAAAATCCTGATTGTGACAGACTGACCTTTACAGGCCATGGTAGCATCGTGTGACCAAATTAACCAAATTAACAATGACTACAAAAACTGGATGTTCTGGCAGCATGACGTGTGTTTCACCTGCTAACTTGGAGGATCTGTATGAGCTCCATCTTTGTATCATATTTATCAATGAAACCTGGGTTAAGTTGATGTTCTAATCATTAATTAAAGCATGTGCTATTGTTTTCATGCTGCTTAACGATCAACTTCTTCCTAACATTAGCCAAAGACGCTGTTAACTTGACCACTCTGCTCACATTCTGTATTGGAATCAATGGTGATCAATAAATGTCTAGTTTGTACCAAACATCTGAAAACTGGGTTGGGGTTGTGGATCGATCTGGTTGACTGGGAGGCCATGTTGGAACACATTTGTACAGAAAGAAACTTTATTTTTATCAAATCCATGATGGCTGCCGTGACTGATTAGACAGATGGGAACAAACACAGTTTAGAGAAGACGGGTGCATTTTTGAATGGACTTTATTGACACGTCAGTGACAACAGGAGCCAACTTAATACAAACAGAGCAACAGACAAATGAGAAGATGATTGATTGAGCAGGATCAAAGGCTGAGAAGATGGAACATGTGACACCATGTGACACCAGACTGAAATGGAGGAGGCATGAGTAGGTCTGAAGCTTACCGGAGGACCAGTGAGAAGTCAGACTCCCTCCATCCCTTTTGTGTAGCTGTCCCTCCGCCCAAATGTTCTGCAAATGTTCTCCACAAAGATGGAGAAATGTCGTTGGCGTCGTCTCCACTGTCTTTAGGAAACGATGGGTCTGCTGTGGTGACGTTAATCCAAGTCCACCCTTTAACACCTCATTCCTCTCCTCCCTTTCTCTTTCCTGTCATACACAGCTGAAACAATCACACACACACACACAGTCGTAGACACACACTCACACTCACATGCGTCTTCCACACATCTCACACATCCTGCAGCCTCACACACATCCTCAAGAACAGTCAGCACAAGGAAGGAGAGGCTGAAACCACAGCAACCTGACAGTATTCTAACCCTGATAGCCCCGCCTCTTTCTGCTGGGAGGGGGGGGGGGGGGGAGAGAGGAGAGAGAGGGGAGAGAGGGGAGAGAGAGAGATTGATTTTTAACACCACCTTTGATTACATGTATTTCCACATTCACATTTCCACATTTCAGAGGGACATTGGAGACCTTCAACAATTCAAAATCAAACAATTTTCCTAACTAAAACCAGGACGTCTCTCACTCCCCAGATGTCTTCAAATGGACTAATTTGTCCTGTCAGTTCATAGAAACTAAGTAAAGAGTCCACGGTCTTCCATAGGGACAGCTTAGCCGTCCCCGATGTGACAGCCTGAAAGAAAAACCCTCCCCGAGCCCAGAAACCACCTCTGTGGCTCTGGAGGAATGTTTATAAAAGTCTGAACAATCCATCCAGTCCTGGAGGTGGACCAGAAGCCATCGGTCCTGGAGGTGGACCAGAAGCCATCGGTCCAAGGAGACGGTAGCGTCGGGGGGAGGCCGGTCCCACTACAGACCCACAGGAGTCAGAGTCAGACTCCATCACCTCCGTCCGTCTATTGTCTGTGACGGACAGGTGAGGAACATGAAGCACTGCCTCCTGAGCGAGAGCACGTGCTTCAGTTTATCACTCCTGTAGCCCAGACCCACGGTCCCCGGACCCACGGTCCCCGGACCCACGGTCCCCAGACCACTCGCCATCTTACCGAACCGCTGCAGCTCCTGCTCCAGAGCCTCATTAGTAATGAATGGGGGAACACCTGAGACGGTGACCCGAGTGGAGGGCGCAGCGAGCGGGGACATCTGCAGGTACGCTCCATTCACCGTCACCCCCCTCCCCACCAACTCAGCCACCAGTCGCTCCTCTTTAACAAAAACTACGACCCGTCTGTTCATCCTGGAGGCGTAGGACAGGTTAGCGTGTCCCACCTGGTCTCCCACAGCCAGGAGAACCTCCTCCACCGATACGGACGGGTCGGGTTGGACCTGCACCCCGTGTTGGACTGAAAGAGACGGCGTCCCCGAGGACGCCATCCCTGCCGCAAAACACGACAAAAACTCACCAAAGGGAGGGAGAGAGACGGGGAGGGAGAGAGGGGAGAGGGAGAGAGAGAGAGGAGAGAGAGGGGGGGAGGGAGAGAGAGATTTGATTTGATTTTTAACAACACCTTTATTTACATGTATTATTCACATTTACATTATTCGCACTTGCATTTACACAATTCAGAGCGAGAGATTGGGGACCTTCAAAAATTCAGGATCAAGCAATTCTCCCTAACTGAACACAGGACCTCTCTCACGCCCCAGATGTCTTCGAATGTGCCAATTTGGCGGGTCAGAAGAAATTAAATTCCACCCTGAGCCGAGCTGCCAGCAGTCCAGTCATCATGGCCACCACGTCCTCTGACCCCTGACCTCTCACCCGGTTCTTCCTGGTCTTCCATATGGCCAACTTAGCCGTCCCCGAGAGGACATTGACCAACTGGTGTACAGCCTTCCTCCTTGCACGGTAGTGTGGACCAAAGATAAACGTCCTGAAAGAAAAGCCCTCACCTAACCCAAGAAACCACCTCTGTAGCTGTCCAAACAGCCCCATCAGTCTGGGACACTGGACAAAGAGGTGGTAGATGGTCTCTGACTGGGAGCAGAAAGGGCAGCCATCCCCCGTGCTGGGGTCAAGGTGCACCAGATACCTGTTAGTAGCTACGGCCCCATGCACAATCCTCCACTGGAGGTCTCCTGTCCGTTTATCAACAGGAGGTTTGTACAGGGACCGCCAACAACCCCCCGGGGAAGAGCCTGCGCCAAAAAAACTAGTCCGCCCTGACGCCTTCAGCCCTTCCAGGGAGCGCAAGTTTCTGACCTTCACAGCTAAGATGTAGAGATCTTTCCTCCCGACACCTTCAAAATCCACTGATACCGAAGACTTCAGGGACAGCAGGTCGTCTTCCTCGGGCTGCCACTGTCCTACAGCTGGACAGACAGCCAAGGAGGGAAAGACATACTCACACTTGTCGTCCCACAGTTCAGACACAGACGGATCCAACACAAAGACTCTTGGGGCCTCTGGCAGGGAAGCACAGACCTCTCTCACAAGCTGGAGCAGCAGCCTGCTGGACCTCATGTTGAGCCGGTCAGAGAGATCGGGGACAGAGGTCTTCAGCAAGTGGCCCAGCTTCACTACTCCAGCATCCCTCAGTCTGGACCTCAGGCTGGTGGAGGACAGGACCCGAGAGGTGATGATGCTGTTTCCAAAAAGGGGCTCTTCAAAGATCCACATCCCTGGTGTTGTCACAGCTTTGTGTTTAGATGATAAAACCTGCCATGCCTTCAACACTGACTGGTAGAAGGGAGTAAGACCAGTCAGGTCCATGGACTGGGGCTGAAGCAGGAACAGGTGTTAGTCGCCCAGCCTTCTTTAACAACAGACAGGCCATATCCGTCCACGGCACACCAAAACTGTACAACAATCTTTGTGCCACCTGCAGTCTGAAAGCTGTGACACGAGATGCAATGTCCACCAATCCCTGTCCTCCCTCCTGTACTGGCAGGTACAGCACTGCAGACCTCAGCCAGTGCTGGCCCGACCAGAAAAAGTCCACAATCATCTTCTGAACTCCTTCGATTAGGCCAGCCGGTTACGGTAAGACCGTCAGCCTGTGCCAAAGAGTCGAGGCGACCAAATTATTGGCAATCAGGACTCTCCCCCTGTAGGAAAGCTGAGGTAGCAGCCATTTCCACTTGGACAGTCTGGTGCACACCTGCTCCACAGCACCCTCCCAGTTCTTCTTTTCAAAGGTTTCTGTCCCAAGGAACACACCTAAGACTTTTAGGCCCTGTCTACCCCAGCTGAGGTTTCCTGGTAGTCTTGGTCTGTCCCTACCTGCCCAAGGGCCAACCTGCAGAGCTTCACTCTTCTCCCAGTTTACCTTAGCAGAGGAGGCTTCTTGGTAGAGGTCTGAACTATCAATCAGGTTGTCCACATCACCCTGATCCCCAACAAAAACATTGATGTCATCGGCATAAGCCGATACCACCATCTGGGGACGCTCAGGAAGACCAGGTAACAAAAGTCCCGACAGCCTAGTTCTTAGGTTGTTTAGAAGAGGTTCGATGGCCAATGAGTACAACTGTTCAGAAATAGGACAACCCTGTCTTATTCCCCGTTGGACGCTCACTGGACAGCTGAGCCCCCCAATGTGAGGAACAGAAAGTACAGATATTTGTGGATAAGTGTAGGGACTAAAAGTAAAAAGTCATCTCAAAAATAAACAGTCAAGTAAAATATAGATACTTGAAAAATCTACCTAAATATATAATTTTCACTTTGTTATTTCCAACCGCTCCCCAACATTTCGGACCCATTAGCATTAGCCGTCAAAGCTAATGCTAATAGGTCAGCATTAGCAGTCAAAGCTGTTTGATGGAATTTTGGTTTTCACCTTCATGAAATAAACAGATCAGATCTGCCCATTAACGCCATCTCTGTTCAAAATCTAGTCTTTCTAAAAGCCTAATGAGTCAAGGAGAGGAAGCAAGGAAACGAGGACAGGTAACTCAGAAGAGAAGGACAGGAGGCAATGAATAAGGAGAGGAAGCAAGAAGAGGACATGATCAAGGTTAGATAAAGACAAGAAAAGGAGACAAGCAAAGTAGACAAGCAAAGGAGAAGGAGAGCAGACGGAGACAGGACAACTCTTTTGTCTCCTCGTATCCGCGTGTCCGGTTCGTGCGAGCGCGGGGTTTTATGGAGGTGATGCGCCTCATTGGTCACCTGACTCCAGTCATATTATATTATATTATATTATATTATATTATATTTATTATATTATATTAGATTAGATTAGATTAGATTAGATTTATTTGCATCGTAAATAAGGAGGAAGCCGTACAACAAAAAACAAACCAGCTGTTTGTGGGTTTGCGCGCACGCGCGCGTGTGTGTTACCGATCGCTGTGCTGAAGTGGCTCCGTGTTTGTTGGATATTCCGGATCAGCTCAGTCCAGGTCCAAGACACCGGCTGTCCAGCAGAACTCTGACGGGAGATGAAGGAGGCGAAGGAAGGAGGGATGAAGGAGGCGAAGGACTCCTGGACAGATGTCATCTATAACCGCAGGAGCGGAGAGTTCCTGGGGAGGACCTCCAGCAGCTGGGGTGAGCTGGACCTCTGGAGCTGCTGAGGTGCAGGAGAACCGAGCTGACCAGGACCGGTTCCCTTTTCCTTAAGACATACTTGAATATTTATAATTCCGATCATTTGACAGAACTGGCTGATTGTTTAATTGATTATTGGGTGATTTTGTTGAGGCTGCAATAAAACCGAGATGTTTGACAGAATAATTTATCATGAGAATGAAAACTAATCTAACCCGAAAATCGGGGTTTCTTTTATTTGATCAGGTTTAATCGGAGGTTTTCTTGTTGCTGCCGTTTGTAAAGCGGCTGAAGCTAAAAATAAATTAACTGCAGCGTTATGTCACATTTACGACATTTATGACATTTACAAAAAATAAAATGCTATGTTGGACAAATAATAAATACAAACAATAAATGATACACAAAGATTAATTGGCTATTAATCTAAATGTTAAATCAAAACGTTAAATCTAAATTTCGGGTGAAATTAAATATTTAGCTAATATGCAAATGTACACTGCCCGAAACAGGAAGTACCAAAATAAGAGCCCAGGAGTTTGCGTTGTGTTAGGGTTAAAATAACAAATCTAAATCCAACATATGGGGTCATGATAATAATGTAAAATATAATAATGTAAAATATTCGTGTTTTCTGTGACGTATAGCCTACATTGATTTTTTTTGTGTGTCCCTTCAATGTTGGGTGCCCAATTTATGATCAAGCAGCCACGATGAGGACTGTTTCCCTGGGGTCCTGCCCCCGCCCCCCCCCTCCCCCCCCCCCCCATTACACAGTAAAACTACTGTTGCCAACAATCCCGAGAAAAAGAAAATCTTCCCACCATTCAGGAAAAAGGTCCCGTATAAGAGAATCAAAAATAGTCCATAAATAGTATAGTCCATTACTGTGAATTTATGATGATCTGCTCTCAGATCAATCAGTTTATGAGAGATCCAGCTGATCTCATTGGCTGACAAGTGTTTGCAGGTCTCAGACCGGGTTGCCATCCTAGTTTGAGTCACCGATTCTTCACAGTTAATGATGTGGCACAAAGGTGACTAATTTCAACCAGTTAATGGTGTGGCACAGAGGTGACTAGTTTCAACTACTTAATGATGTGGCACAGAGGTGACTAGTTTCAACACAGGTAATGGTGTGGCACAGAAGTGACTAGTCTCAACCAGTTAATGATGTGGCACAGAGGTGACTAGTTTCAACCAGTTAATGATGTGGCACAGAGGTGACTAGTTTCAACTA
This sequence comes from Takifugu flavidus, assembly GCF_003711565.1. Lineage (NCBI taxonomy): Eukaryota > Metazoa > Chordata > Actinopteri > Tetraodontiformes > Tetraodontidae > Takifugu > Takifugu flavidus. The sequence goes on along the minus strand of NW_026621881.1, from coordinate 23,392 downwards.
CTTAATGATGTGGCACAGAGGTGACTAGTTTCAACCAGTTAATGATGTGGCACAGAAGTGACTAGTTTCAACCAGTTAATGATGTGGCACAGAGGTGACTAGTCTCAACCAGTTAATGATGTGGCACAGAGGTGACTAGTTTCAACCAGTTAATGATGTGGCACAGAAGTGACTAGTCTCAACCAGGTAATGGTGTGGCACAGAAGTGACTAGTCTCAACCAGTTAATGATGTGGCACAGAGGTGACTAGTTTCAACCAGTTAATGGTGTGGCACAGAGGTGACTAGTTTCAACTACTTAATGATGTGGCACAGAGGTGACTAGTTTCAACCAGTTAATGATGTGGCACAGAAGTGACTAGTTTCAACACAGTTAATGATGTGGCACAGAGGTGACTAGTCTCAACAAGTTAATGATGTGGCACAGAAGTGACTAGTTTCAACCAGTTATGATGTGGCACAGAAGTGACTAGTCTCAACCAGTTAATGATGTGGCACAGAGGTGACTAGTTTTAACCAGTTAATGATGTGGCACAGAGGTGACTAGTTTCAACCAGTTAATGGTGTGGCACAGAAGTGACTAGTTTCAACCAGTTAATGATGTGGCACAGAAGTGACTAGTTTCAACCAGTTAATGATGTGGCACAGAGGTGACTAGTTTCAACCAGTTAATGATGTGGCACAGTGGTGACTAGTTTCAAACAGTTAATGATGTGGCACAGAGGTGACTAGTTTCAACCAGTTATGATGTGGCACAGAGGTGACTAGTTTCAACCAGTTAATGATTGTGGCCAGTGGCAGTGGTGTGCAGTCTAGTTTCAAACAGTTAATGATGTGGCACAGAGGTGACTAGTTTCAACACCAGTAATGATGTGGCACAGAGGTGACTAGTTTCAACTACTTAATGATGTGGCACAGAGGTGACTAGTTTCAACTACTTAATGATGTGGCACAGTGGTGACTAGTTTCAACCAGTTAATGATGTGGCACAGAAGTGACTACTTTCAACCAGTTAATGATGTGGCACAGAGGTGACTAGTTTCAACCAGTTAATGATGTGGCACAGAAGTGACTAGTTTCAACCAGTTAATGATGTGGCACAGAAGTGACTAGTCTCAACCAGTTAATGATGTGGCACAGAGGTGACTAGTTTTAACCAGTTAATGATGTGGCACAGAGGTGACTAGTTTCAACCAGTTAATGGTGTGCACAGAAGTGACTAGTTTCAACCAGTTAATGATGTGGCACAGAAGTGACTAGTTTCAACCAGTTAATGATGTGGCACAGTGGTGACTAGTTTCAACCAGTTAATGATGTGGCACAGAGGTGACTAGTTTCAACCAGTTAATGATGTGGCACAGAGGTGACTAGTTTCAACCAGTTAATGATGTGGCACAGTGGTGACTAGTTTCAAACAGTTAATGATGTGGCACAGAGGTGACTAGTTTCAACCAGTTAATGATGTGGCACAGAGGTGACTAGTTTCAACTACTTAATGATGTGGCACAGAGGTGACTAGTTTCAACTACTTAATGATGTGGCACAGTGGTGACTAGTTTCAACCAGTTATGATGTGGCACAGAAGTGACTACTTTCAACCAGTTAATGATGTGGCACAGAGGTGACTAGTTTCAACCAGTTAATGATGTGGCACAGTGGTGACTAGTTTCAACAGTTAATGATGTGGCACAGAGGTGACTAGTTTCAACCAGTTAATGATGTGGCACAGAGGTGACTAGTTTCAACTACTTAATGATGTGGCACAGAGGTGACTAGTTTCAACCAGTTAATGATGTGGCACAGAGGTGACTAGTTTCAACCAGTTAATGATGTGGCACAGTGGTGACTAGTTTCAACCAGTTAATGATGTGGCACAGAGGTGACTAGTTTCAACCAGTTAATGATGTGACACAGAGGTGACTAGTTTCAACCAGTTAATGATGTGGCACAGAGGTGACTAGTTTCAACCAGTTAATGATGTGGCACAGAGGTGACTAGTTTCAACCAGTTAATGATGTGGCACAGAGGTGACTAGTTTCAACCAGTTAATGATGTGACACAGAGGTGACTAGTTTCAACCAGTTAATGATGTGGCACAGAGGTGACTAGTTTCAACCAGTTAATGATGTGGCACAGTGGTGACTAGTTTCAACCAGTTAATGATGTGGCACAGAAGTGACTAGTTTCAACCAGTTAATGATGTGGCACAGAAGTGACTAGTTTCACAACCATGTAATGATGTGGCACAGAGGTGACTAGTTTCAACCAGTTAATGATGTGGCACAGAGGTGACTAGTTTCAACCAGTTAATGATGTGACACAGAGGTGACTAGTTTCAACCAGTTAATGATGTGGCACAGAGGTGACTAGTTTCACACCAGTTAATGATGTGGCACAGAGGTGACTAGTTTCAACTACTTAATGATGTGGCACAGAGGTGACTAGTTTCAACCAGTTAATGATGTGGCACAGAGGTGACTAGTTTCAACCAGTTAATGATGTGGCACAGAGGTGACTAGTTTCAACCAGTTAATGATGTGACACAGAGGTGACTAGTTTCAACCAGTTAATGATGTGGCACAGAGGTGACTAGTTTCAACCAGTTAATGATGTGGCACAGTGGTGACTAGTTTCAACCAGTTAATGATGTGGCACAGAAGTGACTAGTTTCAACCAGTTAATGATGTGGCACAGAGGTGACTAGTTTCAACCAGTTAATGGTGTGGCACAGAGGTGACTAGTTTCAACCAGTTAATGATGTGGCACAGAAGTGACTAGTTTCAACCAGTTAATGGTGTGGCACAGAAGTGACTAGTTTCAACCAGTTAATGATGTGGCACAGAGGTGACTAGTTTCAACCAGTTAATGATGTGGCACAGAGGTGACTAGTTTCAACCAGTTAATGATGTGGCACAGTGGTGACTAGTTTCAAACAGTTAATGATGTGGCACAGAGGTGACTAGTTTCAACCAGTTAATGATGTGGCACAGAGGTGACTAGTTTCAACTACTTAATGATGTGTCACAGAGGTGACTAGTTTCAACCAGTTAATGATGTGGCACAGAGGTGACTAGTTTCAACCAGGTAATGGTGTGGCACAGTGGTGACTAGTTTCAACCAGTTAATGATGTGGCACAGAGGTGACTAGTTTCAACCAGTTAATGATGTGGCACAGAGGTGACTAGTTTCAACTACTTAATGATGTGGCACAGAGGTGACTAGTTTCAACCAGTTAATGATGTGGCACAGAAGTGACTAGTTTCAACCAGTTAATGATGTGGCACAGAGGTGACTAGTCTCAACCAGTTAATGATGTGGCACAGAGGTGACTAGTTTCAACCAGTTAATGATGTGGCACAGAAGTGACTAGTCTCAACCAGGTAATGGTGTGGCACAGAAGTGACTAGTCTCAACCAGTTAATGATGTGGCACAGAGGTGACTAGTTTCAACCAGTTAATGGTGTGGCACAGAGGGACTAGTTTCAACTACTTAATGATGTGGCACAGAGGTGACTAGTTTCAACCAGTTAATGATGTGGCACAGAAGTGACTAGTTTCAACCAGTTAATGATGTGGCACAGAGGTGACTAGTCTCAACAAGTTAATGATGTGGCACAGAAGTGACTAGTTTCAACCAGTTAATGATGTGGCACAGAAGTGACTAGTCTCAACCAGTTAATGATGTGGCACAGAGGTGACTAGTTTTAACCAGTTAATGATGTGGCACAGAGGTGACTAGTTTCAACCAGTTAATGGTGTGGCACAGAAGTAACTAGTTTTCAACCAGTTAATGATGTGGCACAGAAGTGACTAGTTTCAACCAGTTAATGATGTGGCACAGTGGTGACTAGTTTCAACCAGTTAATGATGTGGCACAGAGGTGACTAGTTTCAACCAGTTAATGATGTGGCACAGAGGTGACTAGTTTCAACCAGTTAATGATGTGGCACAGTGGTGACTAGTTTCAAACAGTTAATGATGTGGCACAGAGGTGACTAGTTTCAACCAGTTAATGATGTGGCACAGAGGTGACTAGTTTCAACTACTTAATGATGTGGCACAGAGGTGACTAGTTTCAACTACTTAATGATGTGGCACAGTGGTGACTAGTTTCAACCAGTTAATGATGTGGCACAGAAGTGACTACTTTCAACCAGTTAATGATGTGGCACAGAGGTGACTAGTTTCAACCAACCAGTTAATGATGTGGCACAGAAGTGACTAGTTTCAACCAGTTAATGATGTGGCACAGAAGTGACTAGTCTCAACCAGTTAATGATGTGGCACAGAGGTGACTAGTTTTAACCAGTTAATGATGTGGCACAGAGGTGACTAGTTTCAACCAGTTAATGGTGTGGCACAGAAGTGACTAGTTTCAACCAGTTAATGATGTGGCACAGAAGTGACTAGTTTCAACCAGTTAATGATGTGGCACAGTGGTGACTAGTTTCAACCAGTTAATGATGTGGCACAGAGGTGACTAGTTTCAACCAGTTAATGATGTGGCACAGAGGTGACTAGTTTCAACCAGTTAATGATGTGGCACAGTGGTGACTAGTTTCAAACAGTTAATGATGTGGCACAGAGGTGACTAGTTTCAACCAGTTAATGATGTGGCACAGAGGTGACTAGTTTCAACTACTTAATGATGTGGCACAGAGGTGACTAGTTTCAACTACTTAATGATGTGGCACAGTGGTGACTAGTTTCAACCAGTTAATGATGTGGCACAGAAGTGACTACTTTCAACCAGTTAATGATGTGGCACAGAGGTGACTAGTTTCAACCAGTTAATGATGTGGCACAGTGGTGACTAGTTTCAAACAGTTAATGATGTGGCACAGAGTGACTAGTTTCAACCAGTTAATGATGTGGCACAGAGGTGACTAGTTTCAACTACTTAATGATGTGGCACAGAGGTGACTAGTTTCAACCAGTTAATGATGTGGCACAGAGGTGACTAGTTTCAACCAGTTAATGATGTGGCACAGTGGTGACTAGTTTCAACCAGTTAATGATGTGGCACAGAGGTGACTAGTTTCAACCAGTTAATGATGTGACACAGAGGTGACTAGTTTCAACCAGTTAATGATGTGGCACAGAGGTGACTAGTTTCAACCAGTTAATGATGTGGCACAGAGGTGACTAGTTTCAACCAGTTAATGATGTGGCACAGAGGTGACTAGTTTCAACCAGTTAATGATGTGACACAGAGGTGACTAGTTTCAACCAGTTAATGATGTGGCACAGAGGTGACTAGTTCAACAACCAGTTAATGATGTGGCACAGTGGTGACTAGTTTCAACCAGTTAATGATGTGGCACAGAAGTGACTAGTTTCAACCAGTTAATGATGTGGCACAGAAGTGACTAGTTTCAACCAGTTAATGATGTGGCACAGAGGTGACTAGTTTCAACCAGTTAATGATGTGGCACAGAGGTGACTAGTTTCAACCAGTTAATGATGTGACACAGAGGTGACTAGTTTCAACCAGTTAATGATGTGGCACAGAGGTGACTAGTTTCAACCAGTTAATGATGTGGCACAGAGGTGACTAGTTTCAACTACTTAATGATGTGGCACAGAGGTGACTAGTTTCAACCAACCAGTTAATGATGTGGCACAGAGGTGACTAGTTTCAACCAGTTAATGATGTGGCACAGAGGTGACTAGTTTCAACCAGTTAATGATGTGACACAGAGGTGACTAGTTTCAACCAGTTAATGATGTGGCACAGAGGTGACTAGTTTCAACCAGTTAATGATGTGGCACAGTGGTGACTAGTTTCAACCAGTTAATGATGTGGCACAGAAGTGACTAGTTTCAACCAGTTAATGATGTGGCACAGAGGTGACTAGTTTCAACCAGTTAATGGTGTGGCACAGAGGTGACTATTTGACTTTTCAACCAGTTAATGATGTGGCACAGAAGTGACTAGTTTCAACCAGTTAATGGTGTGGCACAGAAGTGACTAGTTTCAACCAGTTAATGATGTGGCACAGAGGTGACTAGTTTCAACCAGTTAATGATGTGGCACAGAGGTGACTAGTTTCAACCAGTTAATGATGTGGCACAGTGGTGACTAGTTTCAAAAGTTAATGATGTGGCACAGAGGTGACTAGTTTCAACCAGTTAATGATGTGGCACAGAGGTGACTAGTTTCAACTACTTAATGATGTGTCACAGAGGTGACTAGTTTCAACCAGTTAATGATGTGGCACAGAAGTGACTAGTTTCAACAACCAGTAATGATGTGGCACAGTGGTGACTAGTTTCAACCAGTTAATGATGTGGCACAGAGGTGACTAGTTTCAACCAGTTAATGATGTGGCACAGAGGTGACTAGTTTCAACCAGTTAATGATGTGGCACAGAGGTGACTAGTTTCAACCAGTTAATGATGTGGCACAGAGGTGACTAGTTTCAACCAGTTAATGATGTGGCACAGAGGTGACTAGTTTCAACCAGTTAATGATGTGGCACAGTGGTGACTAGTTTCAACCAGTTAATGATGTGTGGCACAGAGGTGACTAGTTTCAACCAGTTAATGATGTGGCACAGAGGTGACTAGTTTCAACCAGTTAATTTCATTGGGAGCTAAGGTTTAGCTGGTATTGCTACAATGCTAATGATGCTAATGACAGAATGATGTAAATGTAGCATTTAGCTGGTTGTGATGTCTTTATTCCTGCTGCCGTCCTCAGGCCTCATCCTGCTCTTTTACCTGGTCTTCTACGGCGTTCTGGCAGGAATGTTCTCCCTCACCATTTGGGTCCTGTTGCAGACTCTAGATGAAAATGTTCCTCGCCATCAGGACCGCATTGCTAACCCAGGTGAGGGACGACCGTCAGGTCTGTTTGTCAGAAGTGTGTGAAGGTTCGTTCCATCTTCAACCAGCCGGTTCTTGTTGGAGCTGGAGAACACAGAACATGTTTTATTTCCACCCATAAGTCTGTTCTCATGAAAATTTAATTTGTATCTGAATTATTATGGATTTGCTCTTGGATCATAGGTTTGGTCATTCATCCTCACACATCTGAAATCATTTTCAACCGCAGCAACGCGGCAGACTACAGTCAGTACACGCAACAACTGCACAACCTTCTGCAGCGTGAGTACAGGCCACCTTCACACGGCTGCCGTGGGGAGCAGGAGGTGCTGATGTGCTGCTGGTGTGTGCAGGGTACAACGACAGCGTTCAGGGGAGCAATGATCTGTGTCTGGTGGGCGAGTACACCGAGCAAGAGCACACGGCCATCAAGAAGGTGTGTCAGTTCAAACGCAGCATCCTGCAGCAGTGCTCCGGCCTGGGAGACTCCAGCTTCGGATATGCTGATGGGAAACCCTGCGTCCTCATTAAAATGAACCGTGTATGTATGTTACCACGGTGATGCACAACTAAAGATGGAAACCCAATTCTGACCCGCTGTCTGTCCACAGGTGGTTGGACTAAAGCCACAAGGTGACCCGTACATCCACTGCACCGCCAAGGTAACACACCCTGACCCTAACCCTAACCCTAACCCTAACCCTAACCCTAACCCTAACCCAGCATGCATCTGTGCAGGTGCTCACATGTTGTGGAGCATCGTGCTGTGAACAACAGGGTAACTTTTCCTTCATCTCCACCTCCAATAGAGTGATGCTCAGTTAAGGATTCAGTATTTTCCTGAAGAGGCTCGTCTGGATAAAATGTTCTTCCCGTATTATGGAAAAAAGGCTCATGTGAGTAAAAGTGTCTGTCCAAAAAAAAACAATTCTGACAATTATTAACACTACTAATCTGTCTCTTAACAGCCCAACTACGTGCAGCCGATGGTTGCTGTCAAGCTGCTGTTTTCTAAACAGGATTATGACGCAGAGCTGAGTGTTGAATGTAAACTCGAGGGGACAAATTTACGGAACAACGATGAGCGGGACAAATTCATGGGTCGTGTTTCATTCCAGGTCAAAGTGTCTGAGTAAAGCCTTTCCAGGGAAAGCCAAATCTGGCTTTAAATCCAGACCCGATCTGATCCAGGATGTCTGAACCGCTTTTGTGTTCACACTCCTGCGAGGATCCAGAGTCAGACTTGAGTTTGTCCACGTCATGGTTTAACCAGAACCCGAACCCTAAACCCTGTTATGGCCTAACCCGAACCCGAACCCCTAACCCTGTTATGGTTTAATCCGAACCCGAACCCCTAACCCTCTAACCCTAAACCCTAACCCTCTAACCCGAACCCTAACCCCTAACCCTGTTATGGTTTAACCCTAACCCTAACCCCTAACCCGAACCCCTAACCTTCTAACCCGAACCCCTAACCCTCTAACCCGAACCCCTACCCTGTTATGGTTTAACCCTAACCCGAACCCCTAACCCTCTAACCCGAACCCCTAACCCTCTAACCCTAACCCCTAACCCTAACCCTCTAACCCGAACCCCTACCCTCTAACCCGAACCCTAACCCTGTTATGGTTTAACCCTAACCCGAACCCCTATCCCTGTTATGGTTTAACCCTAACCAAAACCCCTAACCCTCTAACCCGAACCCCTAACCCCTAACCTGAACCCCTAACCCTCTAACCCGAACCCTAACCCTGTTATGGTTTAACCCTAACCCGAACCCCTAACCCTCTAACCGAACCCTAACCCTCTAACCCGAACCCTAACCCTGTTATGGTTTAACCCTAACCCGAACCCCTAACCCTGTTATGGTTTGACCCTAACCCGAACCCCTAACCCTGATTTAATGTGCTCACACGTCTGGTTTCGGAGCTCTTCACTCTTACCGTTGTTTATGTGCATCACGTCACCAGACGGTTCTAATATCGAGATTTGTGCCATTTTCAGATGTGCTAAAAAATGTCCTCAAATTCTGATGCAGATGTTTTCAAATGATTCCAGTAATTTATTTTTCCCAAAATAATCTGTTCCTAATTTTCCTTCTCCAAAATTATAATTAGGAGTTGTATAACTGTAATTCTCTTTACTCCTCTTCTGGAAAAGTGTGATATTAGTTTGAGTTAGATTGTTGTTCAGAATGTTAGTGAATAATTTAATATGATTATAATTCCAAATTTGATTTGAACAAACGAGTGGACAAAAGTTTTAATCAGTTTCTGAAAAAGACAATCAAAGAAATGAGTGATAGTTCATTGTAGTAACAGTAATCTGATTACTGATTTCTGATGTTTTAAGATTATTTTTTAAATTGAATTTCTATTTGTGCGATCAACTGCCAAAAGAAAACCTTTAAAAAGATGTTTCCCGTCAATAACAATTCTGATTTTTGTATTTCTGAAGTGTAGACAGTATATTTGTAAAATATGGTGATAAATGTGAAGTTCAGGTGCTAACTAGCTAAACACAGCACGTCGTCTTTTAACCTGCAGGGCCACAGTCCGACCTCAGCATGTAGAAAGATCTTTTACCAGTTTTAAAACGTGGAAAAGAAAACACGAGTTCGGTACAGAAATTCCTCCTGAATTTAAATTGGCTTCAACCAAAAGCTTCCAAAAGACTGAAACCACCAAGACTATGAGAACCATCGGACCTCGTGGGAACCAGCTCTCATTAAATGTTTGGACACTGAACTCTGCTGCGTCCTGTCGTTATGGAGGCTTTTAACACTGATGACGTTCATAATCTGCATTTTTAATCAGGTTCAACTGTAGAAACACAACATGGCAGCAATAAGAACTTCTGTGTCACCATCTTTCCTTCCCAGACGGAATCGTCCTGTTGTCATGGAAAATTGTCTGTGCGTCAAGAAACAGTGAAGTGATTTCATGGCTCATATTTCATGAACGTGATTTTAATCATTTAGAATTCCTTTACACATTTGTCAATAATTATGAAATGAATTGTGTTTTCAGATGAAATAATCATCTTCCCTGAGATATTCCATCATTGTAGATAGTGTAATAACACTCACTATTACAACATGAAGAAGAGGTGGGAAGAGCCAAAATGGCTGCTTCACTGACGCCAACAGGTTTGTTAAATATAAATGTCATAATCATCATAAATGTCACAGTCATCATAACAGTGATCAGAACCCATAAATCCATAAATTGGTGTGACGACAGGAAGAGATCAATACGAGGCAGCGAGGAACGTTAGAGGAGTGAAGCAGCAAGATGTTGGGATGTTGGTTAGTGTTAGGAGGGTTAGGGTTAGGAGGTTTAGTGTTAGGAGGGTTAGGGTTGGAGGGTTAGGGTTAGGAGGGTTAGGGTTAGGAGGGTTAGGGTTTGGAGGGTTAGGAGGATTAGGAGGGTTAGGGTTAGGGGGGTTAGGGTTAGAAGGGTTAGGGTTAGGAGGGTTAGGGTTAGGAGGGTTAGGGTTAGGGGGGTTAGGGTTAGGGTTAGGGGGGTTAGGAGGGTTAGGGTTCGGCGGGTTCGGGTTCGGCGGGTTCGGGTTCGGCGGGTTCGGGTTCGGCGGGTTCGGGTTCGCCGGGTTCGGGTTTGGCGGGTTCGGCGGCTTCGGCGGGTTCGGAGGGTTCGGGTTCGGCGGGTTCGGGTTCGGCGGGTTCGGGTTCGCCGGGTTCGGGTTCGGCGGGTTCGGCGGGTTCGGCTTCGGCGGGTTCGGGTTCGGCGGGTTCGGGTTCGGCGGGTTCGGGTTCGGCGGGTTCGGGTTCGGCGGGTTCGGGTTCGCCGGGTTCGGGTTCGGCGGGTTCGGGTTCGGCGGGTTCGGGTTCGGCGGGTTCGGGTTCGGAGGGTTCGGGTTCGGCGGGTTCGGGTTCGGCGGGTTCGGCTTCGGCGGGTTCGGGTTCGGCGGGTTCGGGTTCGCCGGGTTCGGGTTCGGCGGGTTCGGGTTCGCCGGGTTCGGGTTCGGCGGGTTCGGGTTCGCCGGGTTCGGGTTCGGCGGGTTCGGGTTCGGGGGTTAGGAGGGTTAGGGTTTGGAGGGTTAGGGTTAGGGTTAGGGTTAGGGTTAGGGTTAGGGGGTTAGTGTTAGGAGGGTTAGGGGGGTTAGGGTTAGGGGGGTTAGAGTTAGGAGGGTTAGGAGGGTGGCTCCCTGTCGTGACCCATTGTGTACCCTCCCCGTGACCCCCAAAAGGTATAAGGGGTAACTGCTCAAAAAAAGAGAGGTGCTATCTATGAAATGTTACTATTATATTTTTTATAATATATAAACTCAAAACTGAGTTGTAAGAAATCTGGTTTTATTCTAGAAACTCAAAACATCAACAGCTGAGAGACTTCATAACCCTCATTAAACTCTACAAACGTTGGTAACCACAGCTGGCTGAAAAAAAGGGTGTTTTTCTTGAATCTGACTCTTTTTGGTCAAATGTTTGTGCATCCATGGGATGGATGTGGGGCTATCCCACCAAATTTATGCCAGCGTCCCGTCTGAGCACCCTGTTGTTGCAAGCATGTGCAGCTGAGAAGCAAAGCAACAGGAAAGAGTTCCATGGGGCTAAAAACCATTTCAGAACAACTCCCTGCGTTTTGTTCACATTTAATGAGAAAACCGAGTCGGATCAACATCCTGATTTCAGGAAAAATCCTGAAGGTCCTTTCGAAGCATGAGGAGAGGGGACAGGTCGTGTCTTGGTGCTCACAATCCACAGATCCAGAGAGATAAAATAGAAAGCATTCAGACTTTGGCTTCCAGCATCTCCAGCAGCAGCTTGTGGAGGGGGACACGGTACCGGCGGTGCAGCTGCAGCAGGTTCTTCACAGCATGCTCAGCAGTCTGCCGCAGCAGGGGGAGGGTCATAAGCAGGCGGCCAGCCCGTTGGTGCTCCCCGTGGGATGAGCCGTGCTCCTGCAAGGCCTCATGAAGCTGATCCTGGAACCTCTGGACCGAGTCTGGACAGTCCACTGGATCAGTGTCTGAACAAATAGCAGAATAGAAGCTGTGCAGAACTGTGAAGGCCCTCTGCTGAAGGTCCAGGGATCCGAAACCTCTGGTCTGCGTGCCAAACTCAGCACACTGCAATAAACTCAGTGGCACCCTCAACCGTCTCAGCTTTCTCTAAAACTACCAGCTTCACATTGGACCCACACCCCATATGTGATACCGTTAAGTCCAGCCCATTTTGCTGCTCTCTGTGGTGCATTTGGGCATGATGGGTAATTTTCCAGCACAACTGTGTAATGTAACATGACAACACGGCTGCATCAGGTTTCAGACCTTAGAGAAGAAGAAGCTGGTTGGAGACATGGGAAACGTCAGCATCGTGCAACAAAACGAGGAGAGATGATGGTGTTCGGGCTACAGATCAAACTGGGTTTACTGGAAGTCACTTCGTCACCTGGGTTAAGACTGAACATGAAGAATTCAGGCCAAAAGTTTGGTCTCATTCAATGTGTTTTCGTTATTTTCTTGACTATTAACATTGGAGAGTCTCAGTAAAGGCATCTTGCCTTATTAACAAAAAGTGGGAAATAAATAAAAGAAACTTGGTTTATAGTCTAGTTTCCCTAACCCTTTGGCTTTTTTGATATCGCTGCAAACCCTCAATGAGCTTCAGCTGAATGGTTTTCACTTCCCAGGTGGGTCTGGTCAGGGTCTGGAATTTATTGCCTGATTAACGGGTCGGGACCATCAGTTGGGTTGTGCTGAAGTCCCTCACTCACTCCCTCATTCATTCACTCCCTCCCTCATTCATTCACTCCCTCCCTCACTCCCTCATTCCCTCACTCCCTCCCTCATTCCCTCCCTCCCTCACTCCCTCACTCCCTCATTCACTCACTCTCTCCCTCTCTCCCTCCCTCCCTTACTCCCTCATTCCCTCCCTCCCTCCCTACTCCCTCATTCCCTCCCTCCCTCCCTCATTCACTCACTCCCTCATTCCCTCCCTCATTCCCTCCCTCCCTCCCTCCCTCATTCACTCACTCCCTCATTCCCTCCCTCATTCACTCCCTCCCTCATTCACACACACACACACACACACACACACACACACACAGTCTCGGGGGTCAGCACACTTGTTAGCACGGTGCAGCAGACGTAGCATTGTGTCTGGGTTGTAGTGTGTGTTGTGTACCTGAGCTGGTGTGTACCTGAGTGGGTGTGTACCTGAGCTGGTGTGTACCTGAGTGGGTGTGTACCTGAGCTGGTGTGTACCTGAGTGGGCGTGTACCTGAGTTGTTGTGTACCTGAGTTGGTGTGTACCTGAGTTGTTGTGTACCTGAGTTGGTGTGTACCTGAGTGCGTGTGTACCTGAGTTTTTGTGTACCTGAGTTGTTGTGTACCTGAGTTGGTGTGTACCTGAGTGGGCGTGTACCTGAGTTGTTGTGTACCTGAGTTGGTGTGTACCTGAGTTGGCGTGTACCTGAGTGGGTTGTGTACCTGAGTGGGCGTGTACCTGAGTGGGCGTGTACCCGAGTGGGCGTGTACCTGAGTGGGTGTGTACCTGAGTGGGCGTGTACCTGAGTGGGTGTGTACCTGAGTGGGCGTGTACCTGAGTGGGCGTGTACCTGAGTTGGCCAGGGCGATGGCCTTTAGAGTCACGGCCTCCTCGCCCCTCAGCTGCATCAGCTGGTACCTCAGGCTCAGAAGGTGCAGAGCCTCATACAGGTGGGACAGTCCCATGGCTCCACACTGAGCCCCAGTGAGCTGCAGATTGGCTGCAAACACAAGCTCCTCCCCTCCCGTCTTCTGTGATCTCCAGGCCACACCCACCAGCAGCACTTCCATCCAGCCACTCTGCAGTAAAGACATCTGGTCGACCAATGAGAGGTTTAGGAAGCCTGCGGAGGACGAGGCGGAGCCGCTCTCTCTCAGGTGTGCTGTCCAGACCATCAAAGCAAACTTAAACAAGGTGGGATCTTACCTGGAATCTGTTTGGCCCAGCCAATCAAGAGCAGCAGCTGTCGGTTCAAGAGGTCACAGAGTGTCAGGAGGGTGCAGAGGCCACCCTCATTGGCTGGTTCCTGCAGATTGGCAGCCATTGGAGGAGGCTCTATCAGCAGCAGATCTGAAATGACCACGTTTCCTAAAAAATGACAGCATCAGAGTCCCGTCAGCAAGTTGGCCGATAGCGTGGCGATGCGATGGCGAGGAAACTGAGGCCTCGCTGCTGCTGGCAGAGTGCAAACATGGACCTTTGTAGGGCCGTCCAGGCTCCGTCCTCCTCCTGTACTTTTGTCGCCCCCCACGAACTCGATCGATCCGCACACCTGAGGCACATATTCCACTTCCTGTTTACTCTGATGTTCTGATTGTCACCGACCTTTTGTCAGTAAAGGTTTGTGGGGAGGACTCACCCTCCCGCATCATCCCGGCCTGCAGACACTTCTGGAAGCGACACGCCTGACACGCTTTCCGTCTCCGCTTGGTGATCTCACAGTTGTTGTTCACGGGGCAAATGTACTTGATATTTCCTAGATCGCCACAAACAGGAAGTAGTGAAAGGCTCAGTGACATCAGATCCTGTGCGCAGGGTTTGTTACGGTATGAGGCCCTCTCCTGTTATTTCTGTCAACCAAACTAACTGAGTGATGTGATTAGTTTTAAACGAAGCTTCTGCAGTAGCAGGTGTGTGTGCAGGAATATTTAGCCGGCTAAACTATTGATCCAATGATGGGTGGGTATTGTCTCACCCTGTATGGTCCTTTTGAAGAAGGCCTTGCAGGCCTCGCAGGATGCGACCCCATAATGGTACCCTGAAGCCAGTTCTCCACACACCAGACAGACTCTTTTTGGTCCTAACGAGGAGCGGTAGCCCGCTATCAGCACAGAGTCCGCCTGCAGTTAGCAGATAAAGGGTTAGAGGAGCGACATTAAAAAACTTCGCTAGGCTTTCAGCATGAAGAGAAAAGTGTGAGCAAAAAGCTCATTTGATGTTGAAGGAAATTGGAAGCTGCACACCTGGGGGGCTGGAAAACAGCCAGTTAGCACCAGAACTCCGCCCCCAACACCTGTTGGGGAGTTGGGCAGCGATGACCCACAGTGGAGGCCGAAGGACGGCGCAGAAAGGGCGGGACTAGGCGTCAGGAAGGCTGCGTGGGCGGGGCTAAAGCTTGGCAGAATGTCACTGAAGGAGGCGGAGTCTAGCGAGGAGGTGGAGTCTGTCGAGGAGGAGTTGAGGCTGCGGAGGAAGAGCACGCGATGATGCTAATAGCAATTAAGATCAATTCATCATTAGTCTGTCATTTCCAGAAACTATGGAAAACAACAACTTGATAAAAATATCAGATTTGAACTTGTTTTTGAAAACAAGCTTTCACTATTTTTCATCTTCATTGTTTAAAACAAGCAGATTTCATTTCCAACTGTTGTGTTGCAAAAACAACAAACAGGAAATTGTTAAAATTCTTTAAAAAATGGAAACCCATGGCTGTTTAACCTCAGTGACCCGCTGCTCTCTCACCACTGATAACCAACCAATGGGTCGGTGGTCCGGTCCATCCTGGCGCTGATTCTAGAGACACTCCAGAATCACCAACTCATCCCGGTTGGGATCAAGTAGAATTCTGATGTCGCTTTAAAGTCCGCGAAGGAAAAGGAAAGTTTTTTCAGTCGAGTCGACAAGACCGACAGCGATATTTATCTGCCATTACATGGGGGGGGGGCAGCTTAGAGGAGCAGCCAATCAGCACGCAGCCTCAAGTCTGACTTATTTTTCTGTCGTCTTCGTTGATCTGGATGACGACAGATGGAGGTCGTCCTGCAGCCAACAGCTTTGATCATCATCATCATCATCATCGATCACTTTCTGCTGATTAAAAAACCTAAAGCTGTTTACAAAAGTCCTTTTTCTATTTTTGAAAATGTGAGGTTTTGTCTGGTTTGTGCTCCAATATTTGAGTCTCAAAAAAAGACGTCCAAGTTTGCACACCTGAAACAGGGTTACCTCCACACACACACGCACACGCACACGCACACACACGCACACACACACACACACACACACACACACACACACACACACACACTAATCTGATGCTCAGACATTCATCTGCTGTTTCATAAGAACTGAATACCTGAGGTCAGTTTGGGGACTGACCCACTCACCTGGATCTAATCTGGGTCAATGACTCTGAATCACAGTGCAACACTCACCAATGTCACCTGAATAACTAGACTCAGGCGCCTCTGCACCACCAGTTAGGTTAAGGTCGGGGTCGGGGTCGGGGCCACGGTTTTGTTGGTGTGTGATAAATACTACCTGTAAAAGTGAAGGCTGATATTCTGCTGGCTCACGGTTAGGGTTAGGGTTAGTAGCTAGTAATCCTATTAATACAGCCTGTGTGTGAGTGTGTGTGCTGACCTATAATACAAAGATGCTTACAGTCCTGGAGCCACCTAAACCCAGCAGGCATTAAGCTCCTGGATCGGGACTGTCACCTGAGATCTGAAAAAAACACCCCAAAAACAGGTGCACACAGCGCACGTGTGAAGGTGAAGAGCATGCTAACACAGACGAGTCCACGGATGATGAGCTCTGTGCTCCGACGGCTCAAAGCAGCTTCAGATGCTCATCAGGTTTTTGAAAACCTTTTTTCAGCTGAACTTTGAGAGTATTAAAGGTCCATGCAGCTCGGTCCGGCTCAGGTGGTGTCACTCTAAACTTTAGAGTTTTAGACTCTAAACTTTAGAGTTTTAGACTCTAAATCAAGTGTGTTGAGAAACTAAACAACGGTTTCTGAATAGTTCCCAGTGCTCCACACATCACTTCCTGTCTGCATCCACAGAACTGACACATGAAGAAGACAACTTCAGAAAACTGTGCAAATATATTTTCATTTCAATAGAAAGGTGAATCAATAATAAAAGTTCACAATCAAAAATATTAAAGAATGAAAATGTACAAAAACAGTCAGCGTGGCTTCTCTCCAGCAGTTACAGTGCGCGTTAGGAAACTCAACATTTATGTGCTAATGAGAAGAAAGGAAAAAACTAACTTATTCCGTTAGCATCAAAAAGATCATTCTCATTTCCACCAACCGAGGAAGATTCTGCTAATCCAGAAATTCATTTTGAAGAAAGCAACAACCCAAATGAGACGGGTTCGCTCTCACAAACGTTGGTCACGAAGGTCAAAAATCAATTTCATGTCATTTAAATTCTTTTAAAAACATTTTTTAAAATGAGAATGTGACGAGTTCAGATTTAAGATTTCATCTGAATTGAAGGAATCTGACCTGCATAAAGGTTCAGTCTTGATTTGGTTCAGCGTAAATGTTTCATTTCCTTTGATCTTTTTAAGCTGCTAAAAGAACCCCAGCCTCTGACGGCTGCATATGGGCGAGAAGCTGCTCTTCCAGGGACGTTCTGCCCATCAAACTGAAGCCAAACCAGTGTGACGCATTGAAGAAGGAAAATGGTGAGAATACTAATGTGTCAGTCCAGTCCAACCAGTGACATCGTAAAGTAAAGACCGGTTCCACCCGGTCCGGCCGGCCGGCCCAGCTTATGCAGCCACACAGTGGTTGGGTTCGGTCATGACGAATCCTCGCAGACAGATGCAGCGAAACGAACCCTCCGTGTTCACGCAGCGAGCGTTGACACAGGGGCTGTCCACGCCGTCCACGCCATCCTCGCACTCGTTAGTGTCTGTCCACACAACAAACATCTGTGTTTAATGTCTGAAAACCCAGAAGCAGACGCCAGTCAGCAGGCTCTCACCTGTACACGTCATGCTGGTCATGTCCAGCTTGTATCCATGGTAACAGTCACAGGTGTATCCCTCAGAGACCCTGATGCAGCGGCCGTTCTCACAGCCGTGCAGGATCCCACAGTCCTCGGCGGTGCTCATGCGGTCGTAGGACTCGTAACGTCCTGATGGACAACAGAAGAAACATCAGCTGAGGTTCTAACATTCTCAAAGACGGAACACAGAGAAGCCTCACTCTCATAGACCCTCCTCGGGGCGCCTCCTCGGCTCCTGTCAGGGAAGGGAGGGAAGGGAGGGAAGGGAGGGAAGGGAGGACCCGGCCTCCACGACACGTCTTCCTCCTCCTCCGACTGATGGGGCCTCCCAGGCAGAGGAGCCAGAGGAGCCAGAGGAGCCCCGTCAGGTCGGGATACTTGAGGAGGTGGGTGCCAAGTCCCAAACCCTCTTCCAGCCTGGGGGTCCTGAGGGATGCGCAGGGAAGGGTCCTGGATAGGGGAACCATCAGGGGAGCCAAAGTCCACTTCAGGGTAGAACCCCCCGATACTGAAGGACAGAGAGATGTGGTCATGTTCCCTAAAGCAAAGCACACTCTGAAAGAGGAAATGAGCGGACCTGTAATCTGGCCTGGGATAGCTTCCATCGGGCTGGCTGTAGCTGTCACGTGTACTCCCTCTAAACCCGGGTGTGCTGCCCCCTGCTGGAGAGTACTCATCATAGTCTGGACTGAAGTCTGTACTGGGGACCACGGCAGGAGGGATGGAATCTGGCCTGTAGGGAGGGGGGTAAGGAGGAGCTGGAGGAGGAGATGTTATTAGATTAATATGCATGAGATGCAGTTTAGAGAAACTTATTCCAGACATCTTCAGGCACCTGCTCCTCCAGCTTCTATTCCTGGACTGGAAGAGTCTGGAAAAGTGTCCAGGAGAGGAGTCTGGTCAAAGGTGCTGCACAGGTTGGCGTAGTCATCTACAGGAATGGAGAAACAAGATAAATGGAGAGGATCATTATTGCTGATTTCCATAAATCCACATCATGAATACACACTTGAGAACTGTGTTCAGCCTGATTCAGTGGAAAGGATCAGACCCATGGAGATATGGACGGTGGGGAACGGCTCGATTCAGCTTTGAGATCTTTAAATTTGGGATTTGCTGGTCAGATTATTGATCTGGGTCAGATCTGTTAACGGACAGCTGAACAAGTGTTACATGTATGATGTCACGCATTCCCGTGGTTACCAGAGTCCGTGGAAGGGCAGAGGGCACACTGCATCCCCCAGCCCTCGCCATAGAAGCAGCAGCAGCTGGTGAAGGTGACGTGAGGGCCCAGCAGAGGGCTCTGACACACCAGGTCTGTGGTGACGCGCTGCCAGCACACCGACAGGTTCTCATCTGCAGATCAGCAATCAGACATCTGGTCAATAATCGGAGCTGGATCTGTCCAGGAACGTCCAGGAACAGGAAACAAAGTGCAGCTGCTCCCGGTTAATTCACCCAAAGCCCTCCTCCCACAGCTGACCCATTAGTGGTCACATGTTCTCACCCGAGGTGACCAACAGGAAAGACCCGAACAAACCAGCACGGTGAACGAGTGGCTCTCACCCACAGTGATGTGGGAGGAGTTGACACAGGTACGCTGCGTGTCATCCAGCAGCAGAGGAGGCGGGCAGCTGCAGTAATAGGAGCCAACCGTGTTGACACAGGCTCCGCCCACACAGCTCTCCTCTTCACACTCATCGTGATCTGCAAACACACACACACAACACACGTAGACATCAAGCTGTCACATTGACATATTTGTGGTTAGAACATCAGAGCGGAACAAGTGTGTGTGTGTGTGTGTGTGTGTGTGTGTGTGGTGTGTGTGTGTGTGTGTGTGGTGTGTGTGTGTGTGCGTTCCGCACCGACACACTCCAACAGCTTGCTGTTGTAAACGTATCCGTTGGTGCAGTAGCAGCTGTATCCGGGGCTGTTGTTGACACACACTCCATTCTTACACACATTCGGATGAAAACGTTTACACTCGTCCACATCTGGAACAGATGACACATCTGCATGTGATCACATGATTCAGGATACATGTCTGTTTTGTCAGGGAAAAATAGCAAGAACATTTGGAATTCATTCTCAGATTCTGAGCTTTGAATGTTTCCTTTGCTTAGTGTGTAAAATTAGTTTAACTCAAATCTACTTCCAGCAATTTTAAGCCCAGAAAAGGCTTAATTTCTGTGTGTGTGTGTGTGTGTGTGTGTGTGTGTGTGTGTGTGTGTGTGTGTGTGTGCGCGCGCGCGCATGCCTGTGTAGCTGAAGCTTCCTGGTCTGCTCGCCACATAGCCCCTCCCACTGGGACACAGAGTCAGGAAATCAGCTGCAGAGACATTAAAGGATCCTGAAAGTGCTGCTCACTGCTTGGTCTCGGTCTGTCCTGGTTAATTAGGGGGCGGTCTCACCTGAGTCTGTTGACGGACAGGTGTGATACTGGCAGCCCAGCCCCCATCCCTCCCCCACTGTGCAGCAGCACTCCTGGTGGCTGCTGTTGGCCACCAGCAGGCTGCACGTTCCTGCCTCTGCCAGGTTGTAGTAACACTCTCTGACCTCTCCTGGGCGAGCAGCTGGCAGAGCCTGTGATGATGATGATGAGGAGGAGGAGGAGGAGGAGGAGGAGGAGGAGGACGACGACGACGACGAGGAGGAGGAAGAAGAAGAGGGGTTGGAAGTGTGTGTGTCCACACACTCTCTCCTGCTAGCATCAAACTCGTATCCTGTTCTGTCACATTCACACATGAAGGAACCTTCTACGTTCTCACAGCGAGCAGAACCGCACACACCCGAGAGAGACACACACTCATCTTCATCTGTGGGGAGGATTGTGGAGGTGGACAGGGGTCAGAGAGACAGAGACAGAGACAGAAACAGAGACAGAGACAGAGACAGAGAGACAGAGACAGAGACAGAGACAGACAAAGACAGAAACAGAGACAGAGAGACAGAGAGACAGAGAGAGACAGAAACAGAGACAGAGAGACAGAGACAGAGAGAGAGAGAGACAGAGACAGAGAGACAGAGACAGAGAGAGACAGAGACAGAGACAGAGAGAGAGACAGAGACAGAGAGACAGAGACAGAGAGAGAGAGAGACCGAGACAGAGACAGAGACAGAGAGAGAGACAGAGACAGAGACAGAGACAGAGACAGAGAGACAGAGACAGACAGAGACAGAGACAGAGACAGAGACAGAGACAGAGAGACAGAGACAGAGACAGAGACAGAGACAGAGACAGAGACAGAGAGAGAACCTTAGGACACATGTGATCACTTCCATAGGTCATATTCTTTTACTAAATCAAAGGTCGGCCCTTCAGACGACATTTTAGACCAGCTCATCTGCTCACTGTCCACCTTCATCAGAAGCAGGTGTGACGGGACAGGTGTGTGTGTAGAGGAACACACGTACCCTCACACCTTCATCAGAAGCAGGTGTGACGGGACAGGTGTGTGTGTAGAGGAACACACGTACCGGGACAGGTGTGTGTGTAGAGGAACACACGTACCCTCACACCTTCATCAGAAGCAGGTGTGACGGGACAGGTGTGTGTGTAGAGGAACACACGTACCCTCACACCTTCATCAGAAGCAGGTGTGACGGGACAGGTGTGTGTGTAGAGGAACACACGTACCCTCACAGGCTTTGCCATCAGCACTGGAAGCGAACCCACGGTCACACACACAGCGGTATGTTCCTGCCAGGTTCTCGCAGAAGGCGTGTTCTCCACACACTGTCTCATTACCACACTCGTTAATATCTGAAGGACAGAAACGTGTCATCAGTCAATCGCTGTGTGTGTGTGTGTGTGTGTGTGTGTGTGTTGTGTGTGTGTGTGTGTGTGTGTGTGTGTGTGTGTGTGTGTTGTGTGTGTGCCACTCACCCACACAGCCTCCAGTCAAGGTGACTTGGAAACCTGGATCACAGGATGTGTGACAGCGGTAAGAACCAATCGTATTCTCACAACGCTGGGACCCACAAACGAGCCCGGCAGTGGAAACACACTCGTCAACATCTGAGGGAGGGAAAGAAAGAGAGAGAACCATCCCCACATCTTTAGGAAGTGTGTGCAGGTCACAACACTTCATTAAAATCAGGATAATAAATAAGATCTGAACTAAAAGATCATTCCAGCTGATGTGTGTGTGTGTGTGTGTGTGTGTGTGTGTGTTGTGTGTTTGTGTGTGTGTTGTTGTGTGTGTGTGTGTGTGTGTGTGTGTGTACTTACCAAGACAGGTTGTCTTCTCTGGGTTGGGGGTGAAGCCAGCCTCACATTGACACTGGAAGGAGCCTTCAGTGTTTATACAGCGACCGTCGACACACACCACCGGCTTCACACACTCGTCCACATCTGCATTCAAAGGCACCACAGACGTGCAATGAAACATGGCACAATGATGTCAGCATAAAAATGCACGGATGCACGATGATGTCAGCGTTCCTGCTGATGGTGGTCACATGACTCACCCTGACAGGCGGTCTTGTTGTCATTCGGTCTGAAACCCTCAGAACACGTGCACATGTAGGACCCAGGCAAGTTCACACACTTTCCCCTGTAACATGGATCTGCTTCCACACACTCGTCAATATCTGGTAGCACACGCACACACACGCACGCACGCCGCACGCACCCACACGCACACACACACACACGCGCACACACACGCACACGCACACACACAGTTAACACAGCGACAGGTTTTCCAGCAGGTTCAGGGTTAGGGTGAGGGTTAACACACCTCTGCACTGTCTTCCCAGGCTGCTGGAGCGGTAACCGGGTCCACACTCACACCTGAATGAACCAACCGTGTTGACACACACACGGTCTGACCCGCAGGCCCCCACAGCTGCACACTCATTGACATCTGCAGAGAGGAGAAGGAGGAGGGTGCTGATATGGTGGGACCGGACAACATGTGGTGGGGGTTAGGGTTAGGGTTAGGGGGGGTGGGACACTGGTCCACTCTGTGTGGTACCTTGACAGGAACCATTGTGGATGCTGTATCCAGGCTGGCAGTTCACACATCTGTATGATCCAAGCGTGTTGACACACTGCTGACCAGGACAGGCCCGGTTCTGCTCACACTCATTTACATCTGCAGGGGAAACACAGCCGAGTGAGGGAGGGAACGGGCTTAGGGAGGTAGGGAACGAGGGTTGGGGTTAGGGAGGTAGGGAGTGAGTGAGGGAGGGAGGTAGTGAACGAGGGAGGGAGGGAGGGAGGGAGGGAGGGAGTACCTGTGCACTGTCTGTTGATCAGTGTGTATCCAGGCTGACAGGAAACACAACGATATGACCCCACAGTGTTCTTACAAATCTGACCTGGACACTGAGACAGATTCACACACTCGTCTACATCTGAACACACACACACACACACACACACACGCACAGACACACACACACACACACACACACCACACAACACACCACACACACCACACACACACACCACACACACTTAGCCGATCTGATACTGTGTGAATGATCACTGAGCAGCAGCTATGACTCCTGGCAGAAGTGTCTCCTCACCTGTGCAGGTGTTGTTCTGGAGCCTGAACCCATTGAGACACGAGCAGCGGTAGCTCCCAGGTGTGTTTTCACAGCGACCATTTGTGCAGAGACCCAAGCGACACTCATTGATGTCTGCAGAAAAGCATGAACACCGTGACGTTACACACCTCTTCTGTGGGTCAGTGCTTCCATCAGGAGATGAAGTCTGACATATTTACAGGTGAGGGACACCTGTCAGTGACCAGACAACACAAGGACCCACAGATGGAGATCTGCTGCTAATATTG
>NW_026621880.1:97500-104128 GCF_003711565.1 Takifugu flavidus | reverse complement strand
TAAAGAAATTATTGCCTGAAAGCGACCGTAAGTGGACCACTGAAGAGCATGGACACGGTTCTGTGGTCCTGCCCGTCTTCACCTTCACTGAAACCTTCAGGAAGGGTTAGGGTCAGAGTTAGGGTTAGGGTTAGGGTCAGGGTCAGAGTTAGGGTTAGGGTTAGTAACTGGGTTAGGGTCAGGGTCAGGGTTAGTAACTGGGTTAGGGTCAGGGTCAGGGTTAGTAACTGGGTCAGGGTCAGGGTCAGGGTTAGTAACTGGGTTAGGGTCAGGGTCAGGGTTAGTAACTGGGTCAGGGTCAGGGTCAGGGTTAGGGTTAGTAACTGGGTTAGGGTCAGGGTCAGGGTTAGGGTCAGGGTCAGGGTTAGGGTTAGGGTCAGAGTTAGGGTTAGGGTTAGGGTTAGGGTTAGTAACTGGGTTAGGGTTAGGGTCAGGGTCAGGGTCAGGGTCAGGGTCAGGGTTAGTAACTGGCGTTCTTGTCTGTCTCAACATGAGCAGGAGGGAGAGACGAACGTCCGATTAGCTCTCTTCCCGTTGTGAGAAATGCTGCTCTGCTGCCTGACTAACGTGGTTTATTATGGGCTGTAAGGTCAACCAGAAGGGCCGCGCACCTGCCAACACAACACATACTGCCACCTGGTGTTGGAGAAGAGGAGCTATTCCTGTCAGTTGTCCCATGTTGAACTGAACTTCTACAAAACTACAAAGTCCAATTCTGAGAAAGCCCATTTAAGCGGTGCATGTGAACATTCTCAATACATTTATATTCATTTAGGAGCCTCCTCACGTGTCTATTAGTGATTAGTGATTATTTCTATTACCCAGTGCACAACATCCAGTGGAATGAGGGGAAATATTCCACTGTCACTCTATTGTTCTTACGCAAATACAGGAAAGGCAGTTTATGGAGGGGCGGGGCCTGTCCTGGGGGGTGGGGCCTGCCATGTGGGCGGGGTTTACATTCAACAGGAAAACCCAAAACCTCCGTCTGTAAACAAAGACGCCCTGGGATCAGCCCCCTGCTGTGTGTGTGTGTGTGATTAGTGTTTTACACTATATTACACACACACACACACACACACACACACACACACACACACACACACACACGGTAGACCTTTAACCTATAGGTCTACTACAGCTTGTATCTGAACTGCCTGAGAGTTACTGACAGGAAGTCATGTGAACAGGAAGTGAAGCGGTGGAGGAAATATGAGGGACAAGGCTGAACGTGTGTTTAAAAAGGTGTGACAGAATTCATCTGCAGCTCAGGAACATTTTGTAAAGGAAAAGTAGCATGAACACATTTATTGAAATCATTTTATTTTGATGATTTGTTCTTTTGTTAACACAAGTCGAAGACATGAAGGTTGTGAAACAATCCTAAATGTTTCATCAGTCAATCACATGACAAGACGGGAACAACAGGTATCATTTGCCTTCAAGACACCAATTAGTGGAGCGAGTAAGTTTGAAATAAGCTTTGTGACATCATAATTAGGCATTTCTTCCTGATTTCCTGAGGTGCGAAACTTTAGATATCTGTTATCAGTCCCAGAGTAGTCATGTGACTAATCCTACCTTCGTTACACTCTGGTTTACTATTGTGTGTTTATCACATCGGGACATTTTAACAATGCTGAGGGATTTAAGTCATAGTAGGAAAAAGACCCTCTGGACTACAGATGCATCTCCAGACGGTGCTGGAGCAGGACCTGTGACGGTGCTGGACCTGTGACGGTGCAGGACCTGTGACGGTGCTGGACCTGTGACGGTGCTGGACCTGTGACGGTGCTGGAGCAGGACCTGTGACGGTGCTGGACCTGTGACGGTGCTGGACCTGTGACGGTGCTGGAGCAGGACCTGTGACGGTGCTGGACCTGTGACGGTGCAGGACCTGTGACCGTGCAGGACCTGTGACCGTGCAGGACCTGTGACGGTGCTGGACCTGTGACGGTGCTGGACCTGTGACGGTGCTGGACCTGTGACGGTGCTGGACCTGTGACGGTGCAGGACCTGTGACCGTGCAGGACCTGTGACGGTGCTGGACCTGTGACGGTGCTGGACCTGTGACGGTGCTGGACCTGTGACCGTGCTGGAGCAGGACCTGTGACGGTGCAGGACCTGTGACGGTGCAGGACCTGTGACGGTGCTGGACCTGTGACGGTGCAGGACCTGTGACGGTGCAGGACCTGTGACCGTGCAGGACCTGTGACCGTGCAGGACCTGTGACCGTGCAGGACCTGTGACGGTGCTGGACCTGTGACCGTGCAGGACCTGTGACGGTGCAGGACCTGTGACGGTGCAGGACCTGTGACGGTGCAGGACCTGTGACGGTGCAGGACCTGTGACCGTGCAGGACCTGTGACCGTGCTGGACCTGTGACCGTGCTGAGCAGGACCTGTGACCGTGCAGGACCTGTGACGGTGCAGGACCTGTGACCGTGCTGGACCTGTGACCGTGCAGGACCTGTGACCGTGCAGGAGCAGGACCTGTGACCGTGCTGGAGCAGGACCTGTGACCGTGCAGGACCTGTGACCGTGCAGGACCTGTGACCGTGCAGGACCTGTGACCGTGCAGGACCTGTGACCGTGCAGGACCTGTGACCACCTGGACTGACGGAGACCTCAGCGCTCAGGGGAAGACGGAACTTTAGCTGTCGCCTTTTTGTGGATATGTTTGGTTAAAAAAACACAGGGTAGATTTTTGTTCTGTATCTGCACTTGAACCACTTTCTTCTCCAGAGACAATTGCAAACATTTTTGGAGGAATCTCTCAGTTCTTTCATGATCGGCCACTTGCAGCTTCGTGTCCTCGTTAACGTGATAAACAAGTTCATTTGGGACTGTAAAGAGCTTCTGAATGAGGCTAACGCTTCCTTAGCTTACGCTAGTCTAACAGTAACTTCTCTTTAAGGGCTCAGGATGAGTTGTGACCTGTGACTCTTCAGCTTCAACATCACTGGCTCACCAGGGCGTCACCATGGCAACAACATCATCCCTGCCTAACAAAGGTTATACCGCTGACTAAAATTATATAAAATGAATGTTCAGTCATTTTAGTCAGATTTATCAGTTACATAACTCAGCAGTGACAATGATAACAGATGCTTAGCATTATCGATGATGCTATCATTATTACACCCAGGATTAGTCCTAAAATGCTAATGTTGGCAGACCACGCCAAGGTGGAACACTGACGATAATGGTAGCATTAGCTGTAGTCGTGTTAATGGTATCATGTCAATAAAGAACAGTTCTTTTAATTCATTCCAAAAATTGAGCAGTAAGTAGCAATGATATTATCATTAGCTGCATTTTAGGTATCATCACCGTCAGTTAGCTTCACAGCGCCTGAAGAAATTTGTAACATAAGCAATTGCACATGCACTTATGTTCAAATTAGAACCAGTAGCCACATAGCAGTTAGCTACTTAGCAGTTATGGAAATGATCAAATAACTGTAGAGGGACATAACAACAGTATTAGCTTAATTAGCATGAATGCTATAAACATAATGTAGTTGTCCTCTTATCATTGGTCTCTGTTGTGCAGGTGCAGGGCTGGTTCTGGTGGAGTATGAGTACAAGTACCAGGGTCAGGATGGAGTGCTGGTCTCTATCAAGCCTAATGAGCGCTACATCCTGCTGTCTAAGACCAACGACCACTGGTGGCAGGTCCAGAGCAACCAAGGCTCCAGGCCATTCTACATCCCGGCCAAGTATGTGAAAGAGCTGCCAGCGGACTTCCCCTTACTGCTGGATTTTGCAGATCCACCCAGTCCAGAACATGTCCTTCTTAACACCACAGCACCCGCCCCAGTTCCAGTCCCAGTTCCTGTTCCCATTCCAAAGACTCTGGATGAGCTATCGGGGAACAAACTGAAAGCAGGAGATGAGGTGACGATCCGACTCAGACCTGATCCCAACAAGGCTCATCGCAAGACTGAAAACCGCATGTCAACATTTGGTGTCCCACTGGATTTCCAAGAACCTTCAACTTTGATGCTGGCACAACATTCTTCTGACAACCCTCCAACTAGTGTTCCAGAAATCAGGCCATCAAAAATGGTGGATTATAACATAAAGACCAATGAGGGGGTCGTAGAAGATCACAGGGTCCCTGGGAAACCAGCAGATCCCAATTCTGCCACTCGGACTCAGCCCATCCCTGTAGAGACACCCGTGGTGCCCCCCCACAGAACATCCTCACCAGCTTTAGACTGTGATGAAAATCAAGAGTCACCTATCGAGTTGGAAGAGGAAGAGGAGCAGAGCAGCAAGGAGGAGGATTCAAACCACATCTATGAGTCCATCCAGGACCTGAACCTCGATGTGGAGGCACTGACCAGAGGACAAGAGAATCCTGGAGTGGGGCTACAACCAGCAGAGGTGAGAGACCAGCACGGTCTGAAGCAGAACCCAAAGAATTCCGTTCTATGTCCTCAGGCGATGAGACAGGTGCTGTGAAGGTTCTGTCAGGTGTTGTGGTTCTGGGCGTTTGAGTCAGGTTTTGGGTGGTTCTGAAGTGAAGGACAGAATGCTGGTGTGTGTGAGATAACGATCAATCTTTGGAACTAGTAGCAGATCAGCACACTTGGGTACTTGTGATGGTCATTAGCCAGATGTTCTGTTGTGACCCGCCCCCCCACAGAACCCCAGCTCAGTGGACGTCTCCACTCCCATCTATGCCAATGTTTCCGGCCTAAAGAAGCCCTCAGCTCTTCCGATCTCCAGCCCTCCAACTCTTCCTCCAGAGCGCCCCCCATTGTTAGGGGGACTGGCTTCAGGGATGCCCACCCCCACCCCCACCCCCACCCTCAACCCACAGGATGGAGGTCAGGTGAGAAAATGAAGACGCTTTTTAAAAACTGAGAGGAAAAGTCATCTGAACTTTATTTAGAACTGTTGGACTCGAAATGGAATGCGAGTCTCACCTCCTTCACTGCTCTCAGGTGTCCCCTGACCAGGAGGACGGGGAGCTCTTCCAGGTACCCAGTGGAACCCACCCAGCTGGCCTCACACCCACGGACATGGACCTGCTCTCCCCCACCTCCTCCCAGGTAGAAACAGGATTCCAGTTTGAAGTAGATTCCAGAGCAGGTGTCAGGCAGAGAGTAGACACCTGTGCTGTTGCTCACCTGCTGCCAGGGTTCCACTGGCTGGGAGCAGCTCACAGATGAGGTCTCTGGGAAGTTCTACTTCTACAATGCAGCGACTGGAGCCACATCGTGGACCATTCCAGAACCACTGTGTCCAACCTTACCTTCAGGATTCACAGCTGGTGGAAGACATGACGGCGGTCCAGTATGATGCTAAAACCCTACCCAGCATGCCTAGTTCTCAAAGTTCTTGTGAAGTAAAGTGTGAAAAACTTGTTTGTTAAGCTGGTGTTAGTCAGGATGCTGAAGGCCCAGAGTAGACCAGGACAGGAAGTAAACCCAGGTCAGACAGGAAGATGTTAACCCTAACCCTAACCCAACGATGAGGCTAAAGCGCCGCTGCGGGGGGGGGGGGGGGCTAGCACAGCAGGCTAGCTCCACGTTCATCTAGCAGATGATGACTGATTAACAAGTGTTGATTTTCCTCTTGTGACCCTGAAGCCACCATTGCCAGAGGAGGACTATCCTTTAGAGGAGAACGATGGCATCGCCACGGCCACCGTCACCACGGTAACATCCACTTTCTACCTTCAGCAGCACTTTTGTACCACCTTAGCTAGTGACCCTAACCCTGACTATCCCAACTAAGCCTAACCCCAACCAATACATGTTCGGGACCTCGGGACAGAGCATTTCACAGAGCGTCCACAACCCTGTGAACCTGTGCTGTGTTCCGTTCAGAACCCTCACCTGATACCTCGAGCTCACCTGGATCTCTCTGATGCAAGTGGAGCAAAATGGAAGCTTCAGGAGGTAACCAATCAACCCAACAGTTCTTACCAGGAAGCCTTGACTTACTTTTCTGTTTTCAGTTTCCACCATTGCCTCAAAGACTGATGGGAAATGGAGTTCGTGAGGAGGGGTCGATGGTCCAGGTGAAGAACTGGAGACACAGTGTTGCTGAAGATGTGAGTGAACCAGACATGATGGTTCAACATGCTCCCAACTCAAACAGTAAAGGTCCAACGTGGCCTCAGACCCACAGGAGGAACCTCTCTGACTCCACTGACAGGAAGCCCAGAAGACCCTCCCCTGAGCAGGTATCCAGCCACACCAGAATCTTCTCCAGTTACACCGCAGCCTGTAGGGGGCGCTGTAACACTCTGATGACCTTCCTCTTAGTTCTCAAAGTTTGATTGTCTCTCACACACACACACACACACTCCAGACACTCAAATGTCACCTGTAGAACCTTTGACCTCCTGCGTGTCTCCTGTGACCTCCTGCGTGTCTCCTGTGACCTCCTGCGTGTCTCCTTGACCTCCTGCGTGTCTCCTGTGACCTCCGCGTGTCTCCTTTGACCTCCTGTGTGTCTCCTGTGACCTCCTGCGTGTCTCCGTGACCTCCTGCGTGTCTCCTGTGACCTCCTGCGTGTCTCCTTTGACCTCCTCGTGTCTCCTGTGACCTCCTGCGTGTCTCCTGTGACCTCCTGCGTGTCTCCTTGACCTCCTGTGTGTCTCCTGTGACC
>NW_026621880.1:82500-92500 GCF_003711565.1 Takifugu flavidus | reverse complement strand
TGTTCTCGTCGTTCTTCTTCTGTTCTCGCGTTCTTCTTCTGTTCTCACGTTCTTCTTCTGTTCTCGCGTTCTTCTTCTGTTCTCATCGTTCGTCTTCTGTTCTCATCGTTCTTCCTCTCTTCTCGCCGTTGACCTGCTTTTGGCGGTTGTCCAACGTCCTCTTGGTCTGCAGAGGAGCATCTGGAGCTGGAGGACGGGCAGTGGGAGGAGATCCACGTCATCACTGGGGCGCTGAAGCTGTTCCTCAGAGAGCTTCCCGAGCCTCTGTTCCCCTTCAGCAGCTTTGACAAATTCATCGCCGCCATACGTGAGTGCACACCGAGCGTTACGCCGCCTTAGGGGTGGGGGTTGAGAAGGTGCTGCAGCCCTCGGAGCGCGGAGCAGAGGAGCCGCGGAGCCTTCCACCGGCTACATCAACACTACGTTTGCTTCGTATCGCGTTGCTAGAGCTAATCCAAATTTGTTGGCTATCTCTGAGCATCAAAGGGAGCATCTGCTGCGTCTTTGATGAACCAATGAGCAGGAAGCGCTTGGCGATGCCGAGAGGCTCCAGAATGAGCAGCCGTCCTGAGTGAATGAGCAAACATCTGAGTGTTTCTTCCAGAGCTACCAGATTACAATCTGAGGGTGTCCTACATGAGGGATCTGGTTCGCTCGCTGCCTCTGCCCAACCACGACACCATGGAGCTGCTCTTCAGACACCTTCGCCGGTGAAGTGACACAAAATTCCCTATTTGTGGCAGCTTGGATCTCCACAGTGTTCATCTACAGCAGGCCACATAAACACACAGCAGCTAGCTCCCATAGTTAGCACACCGATGCTACATTCTGAATGCTAATGCTGACATATTGACTGATCTTGATTCCATCTCCAGGGTCACAGAGCACAAGGACTCGAATAGGATGTCTGTCCAGAGCATCGCCATCGTGTTTGGCCCCACGCTGCTGCGCCCTCAAACCGAGTCCGCCAACATGACCGTGCACATGGTCTTCCAAAGCCAGATCGTGGAGCTGATGCTCAACGAGTTCCAGGTCATTTTCTCTCCCCAGTAAGGAAAACCTCCGTGTCTCCAACATGGATGTCATGGATGTCAACCACAGTGACCTACATGAACTTTGGCAGGACTCTTCAAAACTGGGATGTTCTCAAGGTCAAAGGTCAAAAACAACTGGACCTTTGGATGGATGGATGGATGATGGATGGATGCTGGCTGGCTGCTGCTGGCGGCGCTGCTGGCGGCGCTGCTGGCTGCGCTGCTGGCGGCGCTGCTGGCGGCGCTGCTGGCTGCGCTGCTGGCGGCGCTGCTGGCTGCGCTGCTGGCGGCGCTGCTGGCGGCGCTGCTGGCTGCGCTGCTGGCGGCGCTGCTGGCTGCGCTGCTGGCGGCGCTGCTGGCGGCGCTGCTGGCTGCGCTGCTGGCGGCGCTGCTGGCGGCGCTGCTGGCTGCGCTGCTGGCGGCGCTGCTGGCTGCGCTGCTGGCGGCGCTGCTGGCGGCGCTGCTGGCTGCGCTGCTGGCGGCGCTGCTGGCTGCGCTGCTGGCGGCGCTGCTGGCTGCGCTGCTGGCGGCGCTGCTGGCTGCGCTGCTGGCGGCGCTGCTGGCGGCGCTGCTGGCTGCGCTGCTGGCGGCGCTGCTGGCTGCGCTGCTGGCGGCGCTGCTGGCTGCGCTGCTGGCGGCGCTGCTGGCGGCGCTGCTGGCTGCGCTGCTGGCGGCGCTGCTGGCGGCGCTGCTGGCTGCGCTGCTGGCGGCGCTGCTGGCGGCGCTGCTGGCTGCGCTGCTGGCGGCGCTGCTGGCTGCGCTGCTGGCGGCGCTGCTGGCTGCGCTGCTGGCGGCGCTGCTGGCGGCGCTGCTGGCGGCGCTGCTGGCGGCGCTGCTGGCTGCGCTGCTGGCGGCGCTGCTGGCGGCGCTGCTGGCGGAGATGATGGAGGAGATGATGGAGGAGATGATGGAGGAGATGGGACTCCAGGCTCTCCATCATCCAGGAGACAGCAATGAGCATCAATCTTGGACACGTGGACTCGTCTTGTTTGAAGTCTTTTGACCTCCGTTCAGTTCTTCCGAGCTTCTGTGGATGGCGGCGCTCTTCACACAGCAGCTAGCTCCCATAGTTAGCACACCGATGCTACATTCTGAATGCTAATGCTGACATATTGACTGATCTTGATTCCATCTCCAGGGTCACAGAGCACAAGGACTCGAATAGGATGTCTGTCCAGAGCATCGCCATCGTGTTTGGCCCCACGCTGCTGCGCCCTCAAACCGAGTCCGCCAACATGACCGTGCACATGGTCTTCCAAAGCCAGATCGTGGAGCTGATGCTCAACGAGTTCCAGGTCATTTTCTCTCCCCAGTAAGGAAAACCTCCGTGTCTCCAACATGGATGTCATGGATGTCAACCACAGTGACCTACATGAACTTTGGCAGGACTCTTCAAAACTGGGATGTTCTCAAGGTCAAAGGTCAAAAACAACTGGACCTTTGGATGGATGGATGGATGATGGATGGATGGGTGGATGGATGGATGATGGATGGATGGGTGGATGGATGATGGATTGATGGATGATGATGGATTGATGGATGATGGATGGATGGGTGATGGATGGATGATGGATGGGTGGATAGATGGATGGATGGATGATGGGTGGATAGATGGATGGATGGATGGATGATGATGGATGGATGGGTGGATGGATGGATGATGGATGGATGGGTGGATGGATGATGGATTGATGGATGATGATGGATTGATGGATGATGGATGGATGGGTGATGGATGGATGATGGATGGGTGGATAGATGGATGGATGGATGGATGGGTGGATGGATGGATGATGATGGATGGATGGGTGATGGATGGATGGGTGATGGATGGATGATGATGGATGGATGGAGGGAGGGATGGATGGATGGATGGATGGATGATGGATGGAGGGAGGGATGATGGATGGATGGATGGATGATGGATGGATGATGGATGGGTGGATGATGATGGATGGATGATGATGGATGGATGATGATGGATGGATGATGATGGATGGATGATGGATGGGTGGATGATGATGGAGGAGATGATGGAGGAGATGATGGAGGAGATGATGGAGGAGATGATGGAGGAGATGATGGAGGAGATGGGACTCCAGGCTCTCCATCATCCAGGAGACAGCAATGAGCATCAATCTTGGACACGTGGACTCGTCTTGTTTGAAGTCTTTTGACCTCCGTTCAGTTCTTCCGAGCTTCTGTGGATGGCGGCGCTCTTCACACAGCTTTATGAGCTGGAGAGCTCAGACTGGAGGTCCGGTTCCACATCACCAGAGCATCAGAGCCCTTTGAACCCACTAGAACCTTCCACAGACCATAGATGGACATCCCATCTGCTGCATCCATCTTCCAGATGTTCCTGCTGAGTCTGCTGGAACTGCTGACTCGTTCCAGAATTAGCGGCCCTGATTGTGACTGGCTCACACGATGATCACACTCATGGCTGCAGCAGACTGTTGCCATGACGACGGGAGATCTGATAATCTTGATGATCTCAGAAAGACTCCGGAGATCAATGGGAACGTTCCTGAAGTCATCAGTTCTAAATATTTTTGTGGGAAAAGGTGATGGAACAGTTTGCGGCTGGAACGAGCGGATAGTTTACTGACGTGTGTGTGTGTGTGTGTGTGTGTGTGTGTGCGTGTGTGTGCGTGTAAACGTGATACCTGATGGTTCCGAACGAGCCGGTTAAACGGAGCAGTGAGGTCACAGGGAGGCTGCACATACGGACCAAGGATGTATAGACACAGACCGTCGGTGTCTGGTTCCCCTGGATCCATGTGTCACTACCACGGAAACAGGAAACAGGAAACAGGAAACGCGTCGTCACCGCTGGGCTGCCCAGCCAAACATTTTACAGCCGTTTTTCCTTCCGACTGTATTAATCAAACTGGGAATATGTTGATCCGTAATATTAATGTCATTTTTTGACTGAGCTCAGCAGCATAACGAGCAAAGATGAAATTAAAGTCCTGAAGCAAACGGAATCGGACTGTTGTGGTTGGTTGGTTAGGGTTAGGTTAAGTTAGGGTTAGGTTAGGGTTAGGTTAGGGTAGGGTTAGGGTTAGGTTAGGGTTAGGTTAGGGTTAGGTTCGGTTAGGGTTAGGTTAGGTTAGGGTTAGGTTAGGGTTAGGGTTAGGTTCGGGTTAGGTTAGGTTAGGGTTAGGTTAGGGTTAGGTTAGGGTTAGGTTAGGGTTCGGTTCGGTTCGGTTCGGGTTCGGTTCGGGTTCGGCTTCGGTTCGGGTTCGGTTCCGTTCGGGTTCGGGTTCGGTTCGGTTCGGGTTAGGGTTAGGGTTCGGTTCGGTTCCGTTCCGGTTCGGGTTCGGTTCGGTTCGGTTCGGGTTCGGTTCGGGTTCGGTTCGGTTCCGTTCGGGTTCGGGTTCGGTTCGTTCGGGTTCGGTTCGGGTTCGGTTCGGGTTCGGGTTCGGTTCGGGTTCGGGTTCGGTTCGGGTTAGGTTCGGGTTCGGGTTCGGTTGGGTTCGGTTCGGGTCGGGTTCGGTTCGGTTCGGTTCGGGTTCGGTTCGGGTTCGGTTCGGGTTCGGGTTCGGTTCGGGTTCGGTTCGTTCGGTTCGGTTCGGGTTCGGTTCGGGTTCGGTTCGGGTTGGGTTCGGTTCCGTTCGGGTTCCGTTCGGGTTCGGTTAGGGTTCGGGTTGGGGTTCGGGTTCGGTTAGGTTCGGGTTAGGTTCGGGTTCGGTTCGTTTCGGGTTCGGGTTGGTTCGGTTCGGGTTCGGTTCGGGTTCGGTCGGGTTCGGGTTCGGTTAGGGTTCGGTTCGGTTCGGGTTCGGTTCGGGTTCGGTTCGGTTAGGTTCCGTTCGGGTTCGGTTCGGGTTCGGTTCGGTTCCGTTCGGGTTCGGTTCGGGTTCGGTTGGGTTCGGTTCGGGTTCGGTTCGGGTTAGGTTCCGTTCCGGTTCGGGTTCGGTTCGGTTCGGTTCCGTTCGGGTTCGGGTTCGGTTCGGTTCCGTTCGGGTTCGGTTGGGTTCGGTTCGGTTCCGTTCGGGTTCGGTTCGGGTTCGGTTCGGGTTCGGTTCCGTTCGGTTCGGGTTCGGTTCGGGTTCGGTTCGGTTCCGTTCGGTTCGGGTTCGGTTCGGGTTCGGTTCGGGTTCGGGTTCGGTTCGGTTCCGTTCGGGTTCGGTTCGGGTTCGGTTCGGGTTCGGCTTCGGTTCGGGTTCGGTTCCGTTCGGGTTAGGTTAGGGTTCGGTTAGGTTCCGTTCGGGTTAGGTTAGGTTAGGGTTCGGTTAGGTTCGGTTAGGTTCGGTTCGGTTAGGGTTAGGTTCGGGTTCGGTTAGGTTCCGTTCGGGTTCGGGTTCGGTTCGGGTTCGGTTCGGTTAGGTTAGGTTAGGGTTAGGGTTAAGGTTAGCGTTCATCCCTGTGGGGGTCACGGGGAGGGTCCCCCATGGGTGGAGGCAGCTCCCCCTACTACCAGAACCAGCAACCCTCCACTTCCCAGCCCAGTTCCCAACAGACTGGTCGTGATATGAACTCTATGGCTGTGTCCTAACCCCCCCTATACCCTACATAGGCTGTGTCCTAACCCCCCCTATACCCGACATAGGTTGTGTCCTAACCCCCCCTATACCCTACATAGGCTGTGTCCTAACCCCCCCTATACCCTACATAGGCTGTGTCCTAACCCCCCCTATACCCTACATAGGTTGTGTCCTAACCCCCCCATACCCTACATAGTTGTGTCCTAACCCCCCCTATACCCTACATAGGTTGTGTCCTAACCCCCCCATACCCTACATAGGTTGTGTCCTAACCCCCCCTATACCCTACATAGGCTGTGTCCTAACCCCCCCTATACCCTACATAGGTTGTGTCCTAACCCCCCCTATACCCTACATAGGCTGTGTCCTAACCCCCCCTATACCCTACATAGGCTGTGTCCTAACCCCCCCTATACCCTACATAGGCTGTGTCCTAACCCCCCCATACCCTACATAGGCTGTGTCCTAACCCCCCCTATACCCTACATAGGCTGTGTCCTAACCCCCCCTATACCCTACATAGGCTGTGTCCTAACCCCCCCATACCCTACATAGGCTGTGTCCTAACCCCCCCTATACCCTACATAGGCTGTGTCCTAACCCCCCCTATACCCTACATAGGCTGTGTCCTAACCCCCCCTATACCCTACATAGGCTGTGTCCTAACCCCCCCATACCCTACATAGGCTGTGTCCTAACCCCCCCTATACCCTACATAGGTTGTGTCCTAACCCCCCCTATACCCTACATAGGCTGTGTCCTAACCCCCCCTATACCCTGGACCCTATGTAGTGCACTCAATGTATCCCACAATGCACTGCGAAAAGTAGTGGACAACCGATGCACCCGAACTCGGTGATATATCCCATCAGCCTTTACGGTATCACGTGATAATCTGTCAATGGCGGGATGACGTACAAATGTATGTATTATTATTATGTTATTATTATTATATGCTATTTGTTTCACATATCTTACTCAAGCGTAAAATTCTTTCACTTTAGCCGAACATTGCTGCCTCCATTTTAAATATGTTTTTGCCTTTATTTATTTATTTATTTATATTTAATATTTTAATCTATTATTATTATATAAAGATAATAATAGGGTAAAATATTGCATTTTCAAAGAAACGACCGCTGAATGTTTTGGGTATGTTTCGGATGGGTTAAAATAATTAAATGGACCTGGCCACTTTTCCCAGCACCGGTTCGTAATTATTTTGCGACACCATTACGTCATTTTACGTGCGCCGTAGTGTCCGAAAGCTAACTTTGAATTGAGTGCGCTACGTAGTCCACTCATCCATGTCCCCATGTAGTAACCCTAACCCTAACCTAACCCTAACCTAACCTAACCCTAACCTAACCCTAACCCATGTAGTGAACAGGGAACGGGTGGGTGGAGTCGGACACAGCCTATTACAAACTCGTGTTTCCGTGACGAGTTGACGCAGATCACGTGACGCAGTCGTCAAGGAGACGATTTGTTATCCTGCAAAGCACCACGGGAAGACGAGGAGCTGCTCCCGGTAAGAGTTAGCTGTTAGCTGTTAGATTAAAGCGTTTCATTCAAAGAATCAAAGAAAACACCAGCCTCCGTTTTCATTTGACCAGCAGCGGATTTAGAGATTTAAAGGTTTATTGGTTGAATGGAGTTTGCAGAATTTCCGTGTTTGTGACTGGAACGCTGACAACTTGTCTCTGACGTCATTCCGAGCTCATGGTTAGCATGTTAGCATTATGCTAGTCTGGAAGCTGGTTAAAAACGGTGGCAGGTTTGCTCGACACATTATTTGAAACCTGTAAAGTATCGGATAAGTGTAAAATGCAGTAAAGTAGTTGGATTCACTTCTTAGTCACAATAAAATATGAGTTATATTGAACTTGTACGTCCGAGTGGCTCAGTACCAGCAGGGGGCGACACAGTCCAACAGATTCATAAAATAGAAAGTTCACAGCTTCCTGAAGGTCCGCTCACATCAACATCTTATTGCCCCCTCAGCACAGAGCGTCAGATGTTCCACCATTGATTGAACAACATTTCGTTTCTTTGATAGAATTAAGATCAAATGCATCAAAAGTATAAAGATCAAAGGTCAAAGGAGCTTTGAGTCAACACACCATATTACAACTGCCCTCATGTCTCTGTAACAAATATGGACACAAATGCAGAACACAAGGTGAGATAAGGGCACCATGGACGCCAAAGAGTGAGTCCAACTGGTGGTGACGTGTGTGTGACATCAGGAGGTGATGGCAAGGTCGCAGAAAGACGTCATCGACTTTGCAGCGTTGGAAAGAGAGCTGTCTACGGCCATCGAGTCAGAGCGGCGCTATCAGAGGGAGAACGATGCAAAACTGAGGGCCATTGATCAGAACGTGGCATCATATGAACAGTTCAGGTAATGAGAGGAACAAAAAGCTCACCGAACACTCTTTTGATTTGTCCTTGAACACGTTTAAGGAGGCCCTTGAACCTCTGGAGGGTTTAAGGGCCTGCCAATGCTAACGCTAACCCTAACCCTTGAACACGTTTAAGGAGGCCCTTGAAACCTCTGGAGGGTTTAAGGGCCTTCCAATGCTAACGCTAACCCTAACCCTTGAACACATTTAAGGAGGCCTTGAAACCTCTGGAGGGTTAAGGGCCTTCCAACGCTAACGCTAACCCTAACCCTTGAACACATTTAAGGAGCCCTTGAAACCTCTGGAGGGTTTAAGGGCCTGCCAATGCTAACGCTAACCCTAACCCTTGAACACATTTAAGGAGGCCCTTGAAACCTCTGGAGGGTTTAAGGGCCTGCCAATGCTAACGCTAACCTAACCCTTGAACACATTTAAGGAGGCCCTTGAAACCTCTGGAGGGTTTAAGGGCCTGCTAACGCTAACGCTAACCCTAACCCTTGAACACATTTAAGGAGGCCCTTGAAACCTCTGGAGGGTTTAAGGGCCTGCTAATGCTAACGCTAACCCTAACCCTTGAACACATTTAAGGAGGCCCTTGAAACCTCTGGAGGGTTTAAGGGCCTGCTAACGCTAACGCTAACCCTAACCTGTCTGTGTGTCTGTCAGAGGTCTGGTCCTGGCGTCTCACCTGAAGCCCCTGGACAAGAACAACAAAGATGTTGGTCACTGGAAACAACCCTGGAACCCTGTTGCCCTTAGCAACAAGTGACACCGTGGCTCCAAGCAACAATACTGGATTCCAGTTGTACCCGGAAATGGGACTGATTTTAAAAGAGCCGTGCTTTAATTTAATGGACGTTAAGCATATCGACATTATGCTAGTTCAGTAAACAATAAACAACAATAAACAATAAACAAGATTGGCCCAACAATGAAAGTGAAGGAGGAGAGCTTTTAATGGGGGCCATCGGTCCAGTCTGAGCTGGGGGGGGGGTAGATGAAGTCATTCCCAGTGTTTTATTGAAGGCTTTTAAATGTTTGTGCTCCCACTAACCTGGTGGAGAAAACAGCATTTTTCAGCAAGTTAAGTGTGTTTTTATGTTTTTTGGGGGGGGTGTTTAACTGAGAATCCTCCTCCAGACAGGAACCATCCTGGGCCGGCCGGCGTGTGGAGGACCTTTAACATGAAGGGAACCACAGGAGGGGAGTGAGCTCATCCTGGACGCTTTGACTGTTTTAAGCACCATTTCAATATTTTCACGGGTGTTTTATCAGTCCTGTCTGTTTTTATTCTTTTATAAAGAGCAACACCTTTCTGGTTGTCCCACAGAGAGCAGTGCTGGGGCTTTGGTAGGGCCCCGCTGGGGCAGCTGGGGCAGCTGGGGCAGCAGTGACCCGTGGTGTCACTAGGGAGTGGGCAATGGAGCATCTGGAGAGGCAGGTAGGACAGCTGAGCCTTTCAGCTGCTTCTACAGAAAACATGGGGCTCCTTAATGCCCTCAAGTCAAAAATGTCGGCTTGGGCCAACCTGTAGGGGGCCTCAGCCCAGGGCGCTCGGGTCGGTCCAGGTTCATGATCGCTTCCTTTCTTTGGACTAGAGAAGAAGAACGGACAAAGGAAGATCATTCACTCCCCACGTACGAGTAGCTGCTCCGGAATCTCAGACTCATCTGAGATCAGGAAGTACGCTGCTGGGTTCTATAAGAACCTCGACAGGAGCGAGTGGTCAAGAGATCCAGATGTGAAAGACAGCTTCTTCAAGGGTCTCCCCCAGGGTTGGCAGGTTTAACCCTGCAGGATCTCCATGCTGCCACCTAAAGTCTACAAGATGGCAGAACACCGGGAATAGACGGCCGACCGGTGGACCCACGGGACTTAAAGGACCGGGGCCAGTGTCCCTGCTGTGCACGGATCACCAAATCCTGTGCAAGGCTCTGGCTCCTAGGCCGAGGGAGGTTAGGGAGGTTAGGGAGGTGTGGGAGGGTTAGGGAGGTTAGGGAGGTTAGGGAGGTTAGGGAGGGTTAGGGAGGTGTGGGAATGTTTGAAGGCTTTTATTCTTGGCTTTAGAGGG
>NW_026621880.1:62500-80000 GCF_003711565.1 Takifugu flavidus | reverse complement strand
TCTTTCCAACTTACTTTGCTAATTCTAGAGCATTAACATGGAATCATTTTCTCCCAAGTGAGTGTGATGGGCTTGCTAACCGTAACGTAGTGTTCTGGGGTCCAGGTGTCATGCTAACCTGACTACTCCTGGTCTCTGTGTGCATCAGTCAGGCGACAGCAGCATGAAAGCACTGAATGAAACAAAGAACTTTGCCACCCAATCACTGGCCAGTGTGGCATACCAGATCAATACCTTAGCCAGCAGCATTCTGAGTCTTCTTGATGCACAAACCAATCAGCTGCATCACATGGAATCTTCCATCAACCTCATTGGTCAGGTGAGTTTGTGATTAGATCTTCTTATTGGTTATGATGGCAGCTGATCTGATCAATCAGCATCATTTGCTAAATATTTACAACATTTTGATGTACTGAAAAGTCAAAATCTGAAGCTGTTTCTATGCTTCAGAAAGTGGAGATGCACAAAGAGAAGGTTTCTCGGAGAGAAATTGGTGTCTTCACTGCTGTCAAACAAGTCCCACGCAGCCACAAGGTTTTGCCTCTCACGCCATCATCTACGGCCACACGGCCCCGCCCACCCTACAGTCGTCAACCAATCAACTACCAGCAGCTGGACGGCGTGGGTCACGGCATGAAGGTTTCTTTATCTTTATCTCTTTATTTGGACCACAGTGTTTGTACTGTTTTCTCCATGCTAACAGGAAATG
This sequence comes from Takifugu flavidus, assembly GCF_003711565.1. Lineage (NCBI taxonomy): Eukaryota > Metazoa > Chordata > Actinopteri > Tetraodontiformes > Tetraodontidae > Takifugu > Takifugu flavidus. The sequence goes on along the minus strand of NW_026621880.1, from coordinate 79,291 downwards.
TCTGCTACATGTTAACAGGAAGTGTTGGTGGCTACAGTGAACCACACAAACAGGCGGCGTGCACTAAAACTGCTCTGCTGTGCACATATTCAATACTCAACCTGCAGAACTGCAGTGCAAATTGTTGGGGACACCAACGTTGTACCTGCCTTCTTCAGTTTTTAAGATGTTCTGTGAATTAGGGATCCTTAAATAGTGATCAGAACATGAAACATCATGTAGAGTCCACAACATATGATTGATGAATGGACTTCTCCAGCTAGCATAGCAAACCAGTCTCTTATATATAGTCCCTTAGATCCCTTATATCCTAGGAAGGATTTTTATTTCAGCAATTTACACCTTAACAGACCAGGATTACACACGATGATGTCGTGGTGATAAAGAATAAACACAATAAGGATAAACACAATTAAGCGGAATATAATGAAAATGAAAATAATCACATTAAAAATAAAAAAGCAGCTCATTTCCCTACACAGTGTGACTTAAATCCATATTATATTGTAGAGTGTATACTGTATATAGGCAGCAGTGATACACAGGTAAATAATACTGTCGGGTGCTTTATGGTCAAAGACACGTGGCGCCCTAACGTCACCAAAGTGGAAGATCTGCTCCCTGGCCCATGATCAACTTTTTCCGAAAATCTCATTGGAATTTGTTCATAAATTTTTGAGTTCTTTTGCTAAAAGACTGTCACATGACCTCCTTGATGTAAGTAATTAAAAGCTAGAATAAAAAGGTGTGTTAAAGCTCCGAAAAAACATGTTTATATACCCTATACATTCAGTGTGTTTTCTTTTTTAAACGTTGGTGTTTTTTAATGTGATCACAACTGAAAATTACACCTGAATACAACATCGATTCTCTAAGATTCACTTCCCTCTCTCGCTCTCTCGCTCTCTCGCACTCTCTCTGTCTCACACACACACACACACACACACACACACACACCACACACACACACACACACACACACACACACACACACACAAGCAGACTTTGTTGAGCGTGGGAATGTGTTTTCCTTTTCTTTTTGTAAATGGAATTAGAGCAAACGCTTGAGAGAGTCCATTGACGTGCGTGTGTACACACACACTCACATACACACACACACTCACACACACACACACACTCACATACACGCTCACTCATGTCTGTTTGCCTCTTAGGTTTCTGGGAAACAGTCAGAAAGAACAGGAACAATCCGAAAACATGGAGCCTCCATTAGGTTTGATTTTACTGAGCTTTTATACTCAACTTCCTGTTTTTTTTCTCCAATGTTACAACTGTGTGTGTGTGTGTGTGTGTGTGTGTGTGTGTGTGTGTGTGTGTGTGTGTGTGTGTGTGGTGTGTGTGTGTGTGTGTGTGTGTGTGTGTGTGTGTGTGTGTGTGTGTGTGTGTGATGTGTTCAGGCCCACTAAGCCTGCAGAACCAGTGCAGTGTCCAGTGGCGCCCCCTGTTGGCAGGTGAGGGTCTTTCATCTGCTCTCTTCCTACTGGCCAAGAATCATTTGGTGCTCATCCAGCTCACATTTGGACTTCTGATTGATCTTAGATCAAAGAGTCCCACCCTTTCTCCTTCTGAAATTACTTTGTCACGAGAAGACAGATTTGAAGCGACGATTGAAATAGAATTAAATATGTCCTCCTGAGGTTCTCATGGCTTCAGGTTTGAAATGTTGAACGAAAACATTGCGAGATCATCTTGATGCTAGACTCTAAATCCAGCTGTCCTGTGGGATTAAACCACAAACCTGGGACAATCGCAACCTTCATTTCCCTAAATTCCCTTTGATGTATTTATATTTTCCTGTCTGCTCCAGTTTTGGGAAAGCTGTTGCTCCGCCTCCTGTCTCCACCACTACAGCTCTCGTTCCTCCCCCATCAAATGAAATGTCAGCTCAGAATGATGAAGATGCCACCTCAACTCCATGCCCCCATCCTCCACCTGGATCGTTGGAATTCATTGAGGCTCCACCCCCTTCTCCTCCACCTGGATCGTTGGAATTCATTGAGGCTCCACCCCCTTCTCCTCCACCTGGATCGTTGGAATTCATTGAGGCTCCACCCCCTTCTCCTCCACCTGGATCGTTGGAACTGATTGAGGCTCCACCCACTCCTCCTGTAATTCCATCCCTTTCTTTAAACGCTGGTTGCCCCCCCCCATCGCCCCCCCCGTTTCTGGAGACAGGTATTCATTCAGTGTGTTTGATGAAGCGTGGTAGTGACATCATGACAGCATCACACCTCTTCTGGTTTCTTAGTGGTGGAAGAGAACAGCTTTCCTTCCCCATCTCCTCCTCCTCCTCCTGAGGAAGATGCGTTCCCTCTCCTGTCCAGTGGTGACTGGGACCTCCCAACACCTCCACCTCCACCCAACCCGGAAGTAGAAGGTATTTCTGTCTGATGGAGTCGTCCCACAGGAAGTGATATTTTTTGGTCGTGTGCTATTTGTCAGCTTTCCTTTTGATCTTTGGTCGGTGTGTGTCTGTCTCGTTACCGCTCCTGATCTGCAGTGGTGCTCCTGCCCAGGAGGAGCCCCCGCCGCCACCTGCCCCCCGCCACTCGCTCCGTGTCCGTCAGAGTCCGTTCGGGTCCTTCATCCCGCTCTCGCTATACACGCTCACTGTTCTTGCCCCTCCAGCCATGTAAGCTGACGCTCTCTGAAATACTCTCTTCTTAGAATAAACACAGAGGAGAGTTCTGGGTTTAGAGGAACCTGTTGTGGGTTCAGAGGATAGGGTTAGGGTTAGGGTTCTGGGTTCAGTCACAAAAAATGTCTCAGAAAAGTTTAAAAAAAAAAAGAATTTCATGACTTCCAGGTAATAAACAAACGTTCTTCTAACTGCTGACTGCTGCTTTTTCTCTCTCTCTGCCTGTCTGTCTGCCTGCCTGTTTGTCTGTCTACCCGTCTGTCTGTCTGTCTACCTGCCTGTCTGTCTGTCAGTGATGATCCCACCCCCTCCTCCCTACCCTCCCCCACATGCTCCTCTTCATCCCTCCTCCTTAACTCAGCTCTGTTTACCGGCCCGCCTGGACCACCTGGGTAAGACAGTTACTGTAGAGGTTCAAGGTTTCCATGTAGACCCGTTACTGTAGCGTCAGGTCACTTCAGCCTAACCCTAACCCTAACCCTAACCCTAACCCTAACCCTGAACCTTAACCCTAACCCTGAACCCTAACCCTAACCCTTACCCTACCCTAACCCTAACCCTGAACCCTAACCCTAACCCAGAACCTTAACCCTAACCCAGAACCTTAACCCTAATTCTAACCCTAACCCAGCCTAACCCTAACCCTAACCCTAACCCTGAACCCTAACCCTAACCCTACCCTAACCCTAACCCTAACCCTAGCCCTTAACCTAGCCCTTACCCTAACCCTAACCCTGAACCCTAACCCTAACCCAGAACCTTAACCCTAATCCTAACCCTAACCCAGCCTAACCCTAACCCTAACCCAGCCTAACCGTAACCCAGCCTAACCTTAACTCTAACCCTGACCCAGCCTAACCCTAACCCAGCCTAACCCTAACCCAGCCTAACCTTAACTCTAACCCTAACCCAGCCTAACCCTACACACAGCACGTGTTAGTACAGCAGAGTGTTGCCTTCTACCAGTCTAGTGATCTCACCAGGCCTGTGTTACCCATAGATCTAGTGATCCCGGCTCCACCCCTTGCTGTCCCGTTGGGTGACAGAGGAGGCTTTGATGATATCTTACCACCCCTACCACCACCAGTAGATTATGACACCACCCCCCAATCTTTGGAAAAAGGTATTGTTAGTATCACTACTACTATTCTGATAACTACTGCAGCCATGTTTGACTTCAGTTCTCCTGTGTGTGCAGTGGTGGCGCTGTATGATTTTAAGGCCTCTCGACCTGATGATCTGTCCATGCTGGAAGGGGATATCATCTATCTGATACGTCGCCATGGTGATGGATGGTGTGAGGGCATTCTTGGTGGAAACAGAGGCTTCTTCCCTGAAAATCACATCCAGTCGTGTGGCAAGGCCGAGGCCCCCCCCTCCATGATGTTACATTGATCCTATTGATTGGCTGATCATCTAAAGTTCTCATCATCAGTCCAGCCCTCAGCACAGGAGTTCTTACCCTAACCCTAAACCTAACCCTAACCCTCTTACCCTAACCCTACCCTCTTACCCTAACCCTAAACCTAACCCTAACCCTCTTACCCTTACCCTAACCCTCTTACCCTAACCCTAACCCTAACCCTTACCCTAACCCTAACCCTAGCCCTCTTACCCTAACCCTTACCCTAACCCTCTTACCCTAACCCTAACCCTAACCCTAGCCCTCAGCACAGGAGTTCTTACCCTAACCCTAGCCCTTAACCTAGCCCTTACCCTAACCCTAACCCTAACCCTAACCCTAACCCTAACCCTAACCCTCTTACCCTAACCCGAACCCTAACCCTAACCCTAACCCTAACCCTTACCCTAAACCCTACCCTAACCCTAGCCCTCAGCACAGGAGTTCTTACCCTAACCCTAGCCCTAACCCTTACCCTAACCCTAACCCTTACCCTAACCCTAACCCGAACCCTAACCCTCTAACCCTAACCCTTACCCTTACCCTAACCCTAACCCTAACCGAACCCTAACCCTCTAACCCTAACCCTAACCGAACCCTAACCCTCTAACCCTTAGCCTAACCCTAACCCTAACCCTTAGCCTAACCCTAACCCTTACCCTAACCCTCTAACCCTCTAACCCTCTAACCCTAACCCTCTAACCCTCTAACCCTTAGCCTAACCCTAACCCTAACCCTCTAACCCTAACCCTAACCCTAACGCTAACCCTATAAAACACAGATGAAGGGAAATAAAAGGATTGTGAAAATGACTTAGTGACTTTGTTTTGACCTGACTATTAAAATAAACATTGTTGGACCACAGAAGGTGAAAGAATTCCTGAAACCATCTGGAACGTCGGAGGTTCTTCAACATGTTTTCTATCTTTTGTTCATTAGTTTTTTAACTGTCACCTTCAAGATGTAGACTCAACTCACCTGATAGATCCTTCCTCAGCAAATAAAGTCTGCTTAAATCCTTGTTGTAGACAGCCTCTGTGTTAGAGTTCCAGTCCAGTCTATTGTGGACCTCCACTTCCAGGGGTCGTTCTAGTCCTTCCCCTGCAGAAGTTCTGATGACTCAGCTGTTTTGGGGGTGTATAAGAGAGGCAGAGGAGGGGAAGTACACGACACTGACTGACAATTTTCTGGAGTGGACTAAGTAGAATCAAGTGATGCTGAATATTAATCAGACCAGAGAAATGGTGAGTGACTTTGTGAAGAAGTGAAGGAGGTGGAGGACTATAACTGCCCCTGGGAGTGGTGATCGACAATAGACTGGATTGGAAATTCGGAGACGGATACCTTTCTTTATAATTGAGTAAATTTGCCACATAAAAACAAAGCAAGCTCTCGTACTGGGTTAGAAATCGCTTTTTAAAAATGGACATTGAGGAGGTCTGATGTGCAGAGGCACCACAGCTGCCAGCGCCGTGCACATATTTGACACCAGTGCTAAACCAGCCAACAGGAAGTGGTTTTTCTGCCTGGTGCCCGTTTCACGGTGCTTTTGGACCTCAGCTGTGCAGGATGAATCTCTCAACGTTTCAGCTTTAGGAGAAAACAGCCTAAAATCTTCCACTCTTTCCTCCCCTTTCAGCAGTCATATACATTCAGGGGACGGACGCTCTCCCTCCATCTTAGTGGGCTTTTACTAAGTGGACCGTACCCCAGCAGGCTCATGGGCCACAGCTCTGGGACGCCACACACGACCCTGCGCCACGCTGTTCTCACCAAGTCAGAATTACAGGACAGCACAAAACTTTACTCAAAATAAACCAAGATGTGCCAGAAAAATATCTTTATTTTTGACATCAGTGATGTTTTCAAGTTAAATCAGGCTCCAAAGGAAATACATTTATATATAAATACATTATAATAAATAGACAAATAAATAAATAAATTATAAAGAATATAATAAGAGAAGAAGCTGCATCCACAGGAAGCTCTCCCACGGCTGCCTTTTACTGGCTGCTCAGCGTGAAATGGCGTGAATGATGGACGCCACCAGCATGTGAAGCTGCTCCAGATGATGCTGGGTCACCTTGCGGATCAGCTCCCAGGCTTCAGTTCTGTTGGCCTGTGGACGCAGCCCTGCCGTTAGTGGCTGTGCTTTCTACGCCATCCAAATGTACACAGGCATAACACCGGTGCTCACCTTCTGGTGCAGCGTGTGCCGTTCCAAGGTCAAGTAGTATTTGACAAGTTTTCCGTCTGCCTTCCTTTTTTTTGACACCTGTAAGACAAAAAACGTGACACTGTTGCCACTGGACTGATTGCGTGAGATTGCCTGAAGGGGGAGGAGCTAAAACATTAAAAAGATTGATTTTCACTTTGGTGGAATGCACCTTGGGGAGTTAGGGGACTGGGAAAGGTCTGAAAAGGTCTGAGTTCAGGAGTGAACTCAGACCTTTTCAGTTCTTCATTGAAGACTTTCGTTGGAACATCTGTAGTCTGGTGAGTCAAACGACCCCCTCTCAGCATATATCTCACTCTTGTGTAGGTTTCAAAGAATTTCACTGTGTGTCTGAACATTCAAAAACCACAAGTTTCCCAACCGTGGAAACAGGAGGAGTTCCCGTGTCCAAGTCACTGGGAGCGATTGAAATGGGATGCGTTGGTGTCAATTGAACGTTTCTGGTTTGTTGACTCACGCATCTTTTGACTTCACGGTGTTGTCTGAGGATGGTCATCAGGAAGTGTTCTGTGTTGGTGGTACCCCAGGTAACTGATGAGAGCTCATCATGTTGGAAGAGCTTGAGCCAGAGACGTTTAATTAGCTTTAAACTGTCTCTAAGGAAAGCCAGCTGAAAGTCGACCTGGACAGAGGGAGGAACTCCAGCGATGTTATTGGCTGTCAGAACAAGAAAACACTGATAGATGGATCAGTCCATTGATCCACTGATTACCGTGGCATTGTGGGCACGTCTGTAGAGTTCCTTCGGAAAAGAAACTGGACTCTGCTGGTTTGTCAGCGGACCACCCTGGAACAAGGAAATATCAGACCATAAAGACCTGAAAGAAAGAGTTCATCTGACAGGCCAATGAAACAACTGATCTTCCTGATCTTCTTTCAGCTGCCATGTTATTGAGAGAAGCCTGAAACGTTGAGGTTGGACACATGAAGGCGAGATCGAAGAGAAAAGGCTCAATGAACCTGAGGAAGTTTGTCCATCGAAAATAAGGAAAGTGTCATTGTCTTCAACACGCTTCAAAAGTCCATAGTGACAGTTAGTACATTGACCTATTAGCATTAAAACATTATTAAAAATAGACTTTTTTTTTTACTATCACATATCAGGATAAACTTTGAAGATTGATCATCTTGATCATCTCTTTTTCAATGAAATCATCTTCAAAAAGCTCAGCAACCTGTTGCAGGGCTCCTGGTTGGAGTTCCAAAGTGGACTTACCATGATCCTGATGAGAGACAGAGATTGGTTGCTCAGGTGACCAAAATGAGCCAGCCAATCACAGCAGAGTCCTGGGGAGAGTACAACGCCCATGAAGAAGAGGAGGGAGATCCCTTTGAGCATGATGGTGATGAGAGTGATGATGACAACAATGCCGGTGTGTGACATGCTCCTCACTTTTATTCCTGAAGAATGAAAGACAAAAGTCCCACCCTGTTTTCATTCACACACACTTTCCAAACACATTTATTATCTTGGCAGCTGCGATTTTTAGGTTGGTCCCTGTGTGTGAATTCCCTGTACTTTCATTTTCCTTTTTTTTTTTGATCAGGAAGTCATACTTGGTTTCCAAATAAGACTTTTAATCATTACCTTGAGGCGGTTTTCATCCTGATGATGATGAAATGCAGTGAAGTGATTCCTGAGGATAAAAAGTGAAATCTGATTTGTTTATCTTCCAATGTGACAGCACTCATACTAATCATTACTAGGAATAATTACTAAAGTACTAGAAAGTAAAGTTTAGTGTTTGCATGCGTGATGACTGAATATATAAAAAAAATAATTTGTATCACACTGGACGTTTTTAGATGTTTTGTCTTTGTTTTCAGAAGTCCCAAACTTTCATAAATAGAATTTGGATCATATTTATGATTATTTGATCATATTTATTCTGATAATTACACAAAAATGCGAAGTTGCTGCACGTGTAAATATGAATTTATTACCAACACGAGTACTTTTTATTTGATCGAAAATTAAATTCGACCTGTTCTGATTCAAATCTTGACACGCCCACCTAAGCGCGTGGCGTGTGGCCCCGCCCCCAAGCGGAAGCGTGTGAATTCGTTTTCCCTACAAAAGACAGGCGGTGAGTAAAAAACGAAGCTCAGAAGATAAAATTAAGAGAAATATTCGAGTTTGCTTCACTTCGAAAAGCGAAGGAAGAAAAATGAATGCTTCGACACGATTCTCCTTTCGAAAGTCAGCCGTTTGTAGGATGTATTTTCCATCGAACTTAACGCACGATTTTAAAGATCTCAAAGTTTCCGGTGTTTGATCCGTAACCGAAAGAAAAATGTTATTTTTGACAGACTGGATTTTACATAGTGATCCATTAAAGTTTAGTGGCGAGCTGAGCTGTGCCCCACACATGCAGTTCAGGATCCTTTGGAATCCGCTGGAAAGTTAGATTTGGTCCCGACGGAAAGTATAAATATCAGTGTGCTGTTAGCTTAACGTGCTGGAGCTCCTGGCTGGTTCCTGGCTGGTTCCTGGCTGGCTCCTGGCTGGCTCCTGGCTGGCTCCTGGCTGGCTCCTGGCTGGCTCCTGGCTGGCTCCTGGCTGGCTGCTCTCACCCTCAGAACCAGATGATGTTTTTCAGGTAATGGACATTGAGATTCTGGAGTTCCAGGTCCCCAATGAGAACAACAAGATGCTGCTTGTTTGGGATGTGGAGCCAAGCCACACCAAGGCTCAAGTCTATGTGAGTCCACTTGGTTCAGGTCTATGTGAGTCCACTTGTTTGAGTCCACTTGGTTCAGGTCTATGTGAGTCCACATTGTTCAGGTCTTTGTGAGTCCACTTTGTTCAGGTCTATGTGAGTCCACTTGGTTCAGGTCTATTATTAGGTTCAAACGACCTAAAACATGAGAGAAACAAATGAGGCAAAGACAACAGTTTTGAATTTTACTTGCAGGAGGACGGAGAGATGTGCTCAGTTCCAGATCTCCAACACGTTCTGAGGCACACCTCCCGCCATCCTTGTTTATTGGAATTAGGAGGTCCCTAGTTACAGAAGTCAAATGTGTCTAAGGGAGGGGAAACACAAGATAGCAGGTCCCAAACAAAGCAAGGAACTCTAAATGAGAATGGTGAGTTTATACGTAGGTCTTCACTGATTTGATTAGCTTAGCTCACACACAGCACATTCTTCCATGTCAGACAGAATAAAAGAACACCTCCTGGGTCAGGGTCAGGGTTAGGGTCAGGCCTGCAGCTCCATCTCCAGTCAAGGTCACTTCCCCACAGCTGCATTCCTGTCTGTCATTAAGTAATGAGAATCAATATAACAAGAATAAAGAATTTAACAAGGTAAAAGCAAATGAGAGAAAACTTTAATATAATGGATCTAACATCTATGTGAGTCCACTTGGTTCAGGTCTATGTGAGCCATTTAAATCCAGGTCAGACGTGGACACTTGTGCGTTGTCTTTCAGGAAAAGCTGTACAACATCTTCTCCTGCTTTGGTCCTCTCTACCTCTTGAAAGTGTGCTGTAATGCTCCTCAGAACCCACCCGGGTTCTATGCCCTAGTCAAGTTCTACTCAGCTGCTCAGGCATCGAAGGCTCAGTGTCACACGGATGGACAGGCGCTGTTCCAGACTTCACCCCTCAAGGTATCATCAAACCCTAACCCTATCATCTAACCCTAGCAGCGAACCCGAGCATCGAACCCGAACCCTAGCATCGAACCCGAGCAGCGAACCCGAACCCGAGCATCGAACCCGAGCAGCGAACCCGAACCCTAGCAGCGAACCCGAGCAGCGAACCCGAACCCGAACCCGAGCAGCGAACCCGAGCATCGAACCCGAACCCGAGCAGCTAACCCGAGCAGCGAACCCGAACCCGAGCATCTAACCCGAGCAGCGAACCCGAACCCGAACCCTAGCATCGAACCCGAGCAGCGAACCCGAGCAGCGAACCCTAGCATCGAACCCGAACCCTATCATCTAACCCTATCATCTAACCCTAACCCTATCATCTAACCCTAGCATCTAACCCTAACCCTATCATCGAACCCTATCATCTAACCCTATCATCTAACCCTAACCCTAACCCTATCATCTAACCCTATCATCTAACCCTAACCCTATCATCTAACCCTATCATCTAACCCTATCATCTAACCCTATCATCTAACCCTATCATCTAACCCTAACCTGGCCAGGGGCAGCGAGCAGCAGGTCACCCTGGAACACCCTCCGTCGCTCTGCTGCTCCTCTGCTAACCTCCTTCCTTTATTCACATTAGCTCGTTATCTTTGTGGTATTTCACCCCCTCTCTAGACGCTTTGAAGGTTTCAGATAAGAATCTCCCAGTAAATCTGGTGCTCTGGACAAGTGTATTAAATCAAGAGTGGTGAAAAACACTCTGTTTCTTCTTCATCTCCGTAGGTGCTAAACACACAAATGCATTTAAACGCTAATAATAGAATAACTATTCTCCCAGTATCACTCTTCTCTTTCTTCTTCCTCCTTTTCTTTCTTGTTCTCCCTCTGCAGGCACAAACAGTTGACATGATTTCCGCATCAGGACGGTAGTGCAGGCGCACACGCGGTGTTCCTGGTGTTGCCGCTCGGCTTTTTACCCATTATTGGTATCTGGTTTTTTAGTTCACCGATGACCGATAGTGGCTTGATTCATGAATTGCACCTTTCCTTGGCTCCACTGGAGCCAGACATGAGCCTGTGCCACTCTCCACCCTGAAGTTCCAAAAGCTCCCCGGACAGGAATTCTTGAGAGTAATGTCAGTCTCCCGGTCACGCGTGTGTTTCAGGTGAGGCTTGGCTCGAGGAAGACGCCACACTGTCACCTGACTGTGAAGCGCAGAAGTTTAAGCCACTCCCACTGTGTTGAACTAGCCAACTACTTCTGTGGCTTTAATGGCTGGAGGACAAAGATCATCTCAGTGAGACCTACTCAGCATCAGATCACACTTTCCACTCAGGTAAATGTCAGGTGACTGCATCTGTATGAATTCCAGCTGAAGGAGCTCACCGATGAACACGAGGCAGAAGGTGGTGTCCGATTCAGGAGGTTGAAGTTTGGCTGTGAGCTGGAGCTCTCCTTCCCTCTTCACAGACAAACCATTAATGCAGCAGCTGTGGTGGAAGACAGCTTCACCTCCACAGGTAGAAATGGCTCATGTATAGTAAAGAAATTCATCTATATTTCGATACATTTATTGGCAGAACAATAAAAGCTCCTGGTTGCCTCTAAAAGCATCAATATGAGCACCACTCTGACAGTCTGGTGGGATTCCCAAAAATAACAGTCTTCAGTTGTCCCATCCAAACGGGACAATCCACACGGAAATCTGAAGGAATTACTCATGTGATGCAAGATGGAGCATATATCTCCTTTCCAGACTTGAGGACTTGATGGTGAAACTTTACTGTGGTTCTGTGTTACAGGTGAGTTTGGCTCCGCCCCCTCAGGAATTGTGGAGCTGCAGAGGCGCTGTAAGCTGCAGAGGCTGGTGAGGGAGAGAGCTCTTGTCCAGGCCTTCTCCAACGTATTGCTGATCCGAATAGGTACTCACACTTGGACCACTGCAGTGCACCTGTGTCTGAGCTCACCTGTGTCTGAGCTCACCTGTCTACCTGTGTCTGAGCTCACCTGTGTCTGAGCTCACCTGTCTACCTGTGTCTGAGCTCACCTGTGTCTGAGCTCACCTGTGTCTGAGCTCACCTGTGTCTGAGCTCACCTGTCTACCTGTGTCTGAGCTCACCTGCTGAACCTCTCTGCAGGTGAAGAGAAACTGATGGTACAGGTGAAAGACATATCAGGTCAGCTGCTCCCACCTGTGCTGACAGAGGAAGTCGTGCAGGTGAGCTCTTGGACAGTCACCTGCTGATTGGCTGATCCATGTGTGACCTCACTAACGACCTGATTTTACAGGTGACTGAGTTCAGTCCTGACAAACACGAAGACCAAGACGAGGACGGACTGAAGCTGGAATTCTCTTTTGGACAGGACAAAGCGAGGGACTTTATTCAAGATGATTTCATATCACAACAAACAGGAAATGCAAACAACTCAGCGCAGTGATGATGTCACGCCATGATGGCGTCACGCCATGATGATGTCACGCCATGATGGCGTCACGCCATGATGGTGTCACGGCATGAGGACGTCACGCCATGAGGACGTCACGCCATGATGACGTCACGCCATGATGGCGTCACGCCATGATGATGTCACGCCATGATGGCGTCACGCCATGATGGTGTCACGGCATGAGGACGTCACGCCATGAGGACGTCACGCCATCATGGCGTCACGCCATGAGGACGTCACGCCATGATGACGTCACGCCATGAGGGTGTCACGCCATGATGGTGTCACGCCATGATGACGTCACGCCATGAGGACGTCACGCCATGATGACGTCACGCCATGATGGTGTCACGGCATGAGGACGTCACGCCATGAGGACGTCACGCCATCATGGCGTCACGCCATGAGGACGTCACGCCATGATGACGTCACGCCATGAGGGCGTCACGCCATGATGACGTCACGCCATGAAGAACCTGGCCTCAGTCTGATGACCTTTTGGAGTTGAACCCCTCTGAGCAACAGTCCAGCCAGTGGGGGCCCCTGGGTGGTTTCCGCTCCCCTCCTTTGATGAGGGCCGTTAGGACAGACGTCTTCAAGTCCACCAGTTATTTCTGATCAGATTTCAGGTTGACCTCCATCACCTCTGATGGAACGTTCTTCTGGCACACGAGATGATGATGAGGACCACGACAACATAAAGAGGCCGAAGCTGCTCCTCAGCTCCTCGCTGCTCTGAAGGACGGTAACAAATATATGAGTCCGGATTGATATGAACCACTTTGTAAACTCATGAGCAACTTTCTGTAACGCCAAGAGGACTACCCCCGTTTCAAGAACGATTCCATTTCAATAGAATGTTGCTGCAGGATTTGGGCTGTTTGGTTAACCCTAACCCTAACCCTGACCCTGACCCTAACCCTGGTTAACCCTAACCCTAACCCTGACCCGTAACCCTGACCCTGGTTAACCCTAACCCTAACCCTGGTTAACCCTAACCCTAACCCTGACCCTGGTTAACCCTAACCCTGACCCTGACCCTAACCCTGGTTAACCCTAACCCTGACCCTAACCCTGGTTAACCCTAACCCTAACCTTTTGAGGAGCATCATCTGCCACGTCGCTGTGTTACTCTTTCTCTGCCCATGAGGTCACCCAATGTTTGGGTGTCTTCTGGGTCCTGAATGAGGAGGTTCCATCGCCGTTGGCCTCTGTGAGCTGATCGGCTCGGCCCACAATCCTGCCCTGGTGGATCGCAGCAGCTCGCCACTCCCTCTCATGCACAAAGAAACCACACTACAGGTGAAACACAAACACACAATCATCAAAGGATGGATAGCTGTGTTCAAAGAGTTGGCACATAAATATAACACCAGCATGCTAAATATAGCAACAGCATGCTAATAAGCTGTCTGTAGTTGCTGAGGAATAAGGGTTAGCGTTGGTTCCCCCGGTGCCCCTGGACTCCGCGAACGGAAGAGATGTGGTTTTATGCTCTGAGGGTCAGGATCAGGGTTAGGATCAGGATCAGGGTTAGGGTCAGGATCAGGATCAGGGTTAGGATCAGGATCAGGATCAGGGTTAGGGTCAGGATCAGGATCAGGGTTAGGGTCAGGATCAGGGTTTTTGCTGTTATTGTGCAGCTCTTTGGCCAATTCCTGCTTTTTCAAATGTGCTCCATCAATAAACAGGAAGTGGTTTGGACTGAGTTGGTGAGTGTTATGAATAGTAACAAATAAATAGTTAACAGATAAACAGTTAACAGATAAATAGTTAACAGATAAATAGTTGTTCATGAACCACTGAGGAGCTCCTGACCAGGCTAACCTTCCAGAGCAGGAAGCAGATCCCAGCTAGCAGGAGGACTCCAGTCAGGATGGACAGCACTAAGATCCACAGAGGGACGCTGGCGTCCAGCCTCTGTCCTGCCTCTGGGTAAACCAGAACCTCAATCTGCCGAGATCAGAAGAGGGAACATCAGTGATCCGGTGCTACAGGAGCAGATATGTTCTGTTTGGTACCGCTGTGCTGTCAGAGTCCATGTTGATGGTTCTGTTGTTCTGCAGCATGAGAGTCGCTCGACCTCCAATCATCACAGTCCTGGCATCACTGTAGTCCTGAAACACAGCCTAGGGTTAGGGTTAGCATTAGCATTAGCAGGGTGAGACGTGCTCCTGGTTAGGGTTAGCATTAGCAGGGTGAGACGTGCTTCTGGTTAGGATTAGCATTAGCAGGGTGAGACGTGCTCCTGGTTAGGATTAGCATTAGCAGGGTGAGACGTGCTCCTGGTTAGGATTAGCATTAGCAGGGTGAGACGTGCTCCTGGTTAGGGTTAGCATTAGCAGGGTGAGACGTGCTCCTGGTTAGGGTTAGCATTAGCAGGGTGAGACGTGCTCCTGGTTAGGGTTAGCATTAGCAGGTGAGACGTGCTCCTGGTTAGGATTAGCATTAGCAGGGTGACACGTGCTCCTGGTTAGCATTAGCAGGGTGAGACGTGCTCCTGGTTAGGATTAGCATTAGCAGGGTGAGACGTGCTCCTGGTTAGGGTTAGCATTAGCAGGGTGAGACGTGCTCCTGGTTAGGGTTAGCATTAGTTAGTACCTCGATCATTGTGGAGTTCCACAGCCGAGCTTTCACAGTCAGAATTGCTGAGTTCCTCATGTTGATCAGCGGACAAACAAAGGTCACACACTTGGCTCCGTGGCTACAGTCCTAAACACAAAAACACACATTGGTCTGTGATCATAACCAGCTTGAATCAATTTCAAACTAATTTCGAGGTGAAAAGTGAAAAAATCGAATTGAACTAGAAACAGAGAAAGTCCAGTCCTCCTGACCCTAACCCTAACCCAGTCCCCCTAACCCTCCTAACCCTAACCCAGTCCTCCTAACCCTAACCCTCCTAACCCTAACCCAGTCCTCCTAACCCTAACCCTCCTAACCCTAACCCAGTCCCCCTAACCCTAACCCTCCTAACCCTAACCCAGTCCCCCTAACCCTAACCCTCCTAACCCTAACCCAGTCCTCCTAACCCTAACCCTCCTAACCCTCTAACTCCTAACCCTAACCCTCTAACCCCTAACCCTCTAACCATAACCCTAACCCTCCTAACCCTAACCCAGTCCCCCTAACCCTCCTAACCCTAACCCTCCTAACCCTCTAACCCCTAACCCTCTAACCCTCTAACCCTAACCCTCCTAACCCTAACCCAGTCCTCCTAACCCTAACCCTCCTAACCCTCTAACCCCTAACCCTCTAACCCTCTAACCCTAACCCTCTAACCATAACCCTAACCCTTCCTAACATATTATGACTTACGCCCAAAATAATACTCCAAATATTTGGAACACCGTATTTTCTTGGCCATACGGCGGCACACTGTATTAAAAGGTGCAGTCTGAGCGACCTTTGGTCCCTTTACTGAGTTTGTCTGCTCATTTTGTATTCGAGCGTTAGCCTTGGTGATGCGGCAGATGATGGATGAATATTTATGGACAGACATGCAGTAGATGCCACATATGCAGAGAACATTAACGTCAGTAATATATATAATATATCAGTAATATATATGTTCAGTTTAATTTGAGACATTGGTCTAAGATGTGTCCCTTGATGAAGCTATAGACGGTAATAGAAAAGGGGTCCATGAGCCCAGGGGTCCATGAGCCCAGGGGTCCATGAGCCCAGGGGTCCATGAGCCCAGGGGGCCATGAGCCCAGGGGGCCATGAGCCCAGGGGCATTTTCAGTTGTCCTCATATGGAGCTCTGGGTCACTGGACTGTCGGGTGTTAACGGAGTGTATCCAGGAGCAGCAAGATCAGAAACCAAGACAGGCTCCAGCAGTAGCGTGAGCATTAATGTGACGTGAATATCGATATAGGACATAGAGGAAGCGGTGGGGGGGTTACAGCAGCACCAGCAGTCCGGGCCCACACAGCAGAACACAACGGTTCTGTGTCCCCCCAATTATGAGCCTGTCAAAACGGACGGGTTTCAGTCTGGGCTTAGAGAAGGACACCGAGTCTGCCTCCAGGATTCAGACTGGGAGCTGGTTCCAGAGAACTGGGGCCTGAGAGCTGAAGGTTCTGCCCCCTGTACTACCTCTAGGAACCCTGGGACCTCCAAGTAAACCTGTGATGATCAGGAGCTCTAAAGTCACGTACAGAAGAGAGACCTGGACCATGAACAGCCTCCTGTGGGAGGAGGAGGACAAATCTCCTCTACATTTAACAGGGAGCCAGTGTAGAGAAGCCGTACTGGACCGATGTGGTCCCTGGTCCTGGGTCTAGTCAGCACCTGCTGCGTTCTGGACCAGCTGGAGAGAACAACTTGTTCGGCCAGCACGATAAAATGATTTATAATAATTCAGCCTAGCAATGTTGTGCCATTGATAAAAGGCAGACTTTGAGACATGATTCCTATAGGTGTCCTGCCAA
>NW_026621880.1:55000-57500 GCF_003711565.1 Takifugu flavidus | reverse complement strand
TTACAGTCAGGCTTTTTGCAGACTTACCTTCAATTTCTTTGTTCGCACTCCAGAGAATCTGAACATGGCTGGGATGCTAATGTTTAGGAGGGAGTTGTGAGCGTCCTCTGCTGGTTGGCCCTGTGTTGGACTGTTGCTGATATTAACCTCCAGGTACAGTTGGTCAATACTGCCGTTGATGCTCAAAATCTGGCTGTTGTTCTGCCTGGAAAACAAGAACAGCAGAACTCACAGAAGCCGCATGTGTGCCACCCTGAGCCAGCAGCATGTTCCAACTCCTTTTATAGAATCAGAATTGATCTTAATTTGTCATTGGACAGGTACAATAAATGTGACCATCCAATCCTCATACCTCAATAACTGAGCTGTCATACCAAACTCCATAGGGTTATTGAAAAGTCCAACCGTTTAACCCTAACCCAGGCATGGGCAAACTACGGCCCGGGGGCCACACGCGGCCCGTTAAACGTTTTAATCCGGCCCGCCAAACTTGAAAAATTAAATGAATAAACCTTGTTAATGTTATATTTTCACTGCAATTCTGGTGTTTTCCCACTAGAAAAAAGACAGTCAGGAGGAGAGTGATGGTGATATCCTGAAGGATAACAGAACTTTCAGTGCTTTAAAATAGAAATGGTTATTCATTTCTTTTAAAAAGGCACATTTTATTCATTTGATTTTAAGTGTTTTAAGACTCATTCCAAAGTCAGATATTTTGTTGTAATGCTTCTCTTCATTTTCATTTGAAATTAAAGCACATGTTTTCTCCATATCCCAAGATGTGTATTTTTTCTCCAATGAGGTGAGGTTACCAAAGCACTCCATCCATCCATCTGCTCCTGGTCCGGCCCCTTTGTCAAATGTTAGAACCCATTGTGGCCCACGAATCAAAATGTTTGCCCACCCCTGCCCTAACCCTAACTATTTAACCCTAACCGTTTAACCCTAACCGTTAAACCCCAACCCTAACTGTTTAACCCTAACCCTAATCGTTTAACCATAACTGTTTAACCCTAACCGTTTAACCCTAACCCTAACTGTTTAACCCATTTATACCCATTACACATTAACCGTATGACCTAAAAACATTAAAAATGTCGGCTGTATGAATCAGAGTAAAGTGCGACTCACGTGGGGAGTGGCCTCTGGTGGTCATCTGTGAAATGGGCTCTCATCTGCAGATTACTGTGACAATAGTTATCGGATCCACAGGCCTTTTGGATATGGATCTGGTTGATGAAGACATTTGACATCAGTGCAGGAACTGTCATCATGGACCGAACTTCCATCTGTCTGTTTGTCTAGTTTCTAGTTTTGTAGTATTTTGTTCCGCTCAAAGTTGTTGATTTGGAGATTTTTTTACTACCACATTCAGAACTTTTATATCCTTCCAAACCTTTTAGTTCTTGTTAAGTTCTGACCTGAGTTCTGATCGGTTTGGGGATGTTATTCAGTACCGGGAGATGCCTCAGGTCCTGGACAGTGTCTCTCTTCTCGGGAATGTTCTCGTACAGGGAGACATTTAAGGAGAACATCAGAGGTCTCACTCTATCAAGAACTGGACTCTGCAAAGCAGGAGATACAAACCAGAACATTTTAGTCAGTGTTGCCATATAAACTAAAATGACAAGTAAAGGCTTCGGTAGGGTTAGGGTTAGTTTACTAACCCTAAGCCTAACTAGTAAACTGCTGACAGACCTCTGTCCAAATGATGGGGGTTAAGGTTAGTAAACTAACCCTAACCCTAACTAGTAAACTGCTGACAGACCTAGTAAACTAGTAAACTGCTGACAGACCTCTGTCCAAATGATGGGGGTTACTAACCCTAACTAGTAAACTGCTGACAGACCTCTGTCCAAATGATGGGGGTTAAGGTTAGTAAACTAACCCTAACCCTAACTAGAAAACTGCTGACAGACCTCTGTCCAAATGATGGGGGTTAACCCTAACTAGTTAGTAGTATGATGGGGGTTAGGGTTAGTAAACTAACCCTAACTAGTAAACTGCTGACAGACCTCTGTCCAAATGATGGGGGCCTGTAATGTGACCAACTAGCACCAGTGTGGAGCCACTTTGGTGTTTGAGGACAAAGGCTGACGCTGCTGTGGCCGTGGTTCCGGACCCCCAGGTACAGAGCAAGCCACAATAATACTGACCTCTTCAAATCCGATTCAGGCCGCTTAAAAATGAACCGGACACATAATGGATTTTCCTGAGTGTAACTGCAGCCATTTAATGCAACGCTGACTTCTGGAGCGGCACAATTCTGCACCACTGACACGATTCAACTTTATCAAGTTGGAGTTTGTCAACCCATCATGATTTGTTCATTACCACTTAGATTAAAAACGGCAGAGTAAAATTCAATATTTTTTCTCCTGAAGATTGTTGCACTGACTGTAACCATAGCAACAGGGCATCAATCAGTGTCTCACCTTCAGTCCTACGTTCAAAGTCCTGCACTGATTCTTTGGCATCGACAGGAACCCAGGAAATGTGC
>NW_026621880.1:47500-50000 GCF_003711565.1 Takifugu flavidus | reverse complement strand
AGATGTGTTCTGCTGGTTTTTTCAGGCTTTGATATGGAGATCCACATCTCCTGATACTTGACCTCTGGCACCTGTCCTGGGCTCTTAAAGGCCCCACCAGGCTCCACCGTTCTCAGCCATCAATGCTGCCGGCCATCGCACCATATTTTTCCCTTTTTTCTTTTGGTAACAAAAACGTTCTTTTGGTTTTATGTATTGTTTGACTCTATGCTGCCTCTTGTTTGAGCCATATTTAAGAAAAGACCATTTTACTCTGTTCACTGATCATTTAGTGGCTTCTAACGTGACGGATCACCATCAAATGTCTCACCTGGGTCGACCAACTTTATTCTGCTGCAGTCTGATTGGTCAACTGTGATGGAACAGCTGTACAGACCACCTGTACGATTGGCTGGAACATTGTGTTCCGCCCACTCTCTGGGAGCCCCGACCAAGAGTCTGTGGAGGTCAGAGAGGTCAGAACGGGTGAGACAGCAGGGCTGTCAGCCAAAACACACACATGCACGCACACATGCACATGCACACACATGCACGCACACACACACACACACCTACGCACACACACGCGCACACACACACACACACACACACACACACAAAGAAAGATGGACCCCATAACATGTGTAAAACACTGATGAAGGCCAGGACGCAGACAGACAGAAGAACAATTGGTCATGTGATAGAATCAACATCCAGAATATTTTAATGGCACAG
This sequence comes from Takifugu flavidus, assembly GCF_003711565.1. Lineage (NCBI taxonomy): Eukaryota > Metazoa > Chordata > Actinopteri > Tetraodontiformes > Tetraodontidae > Takifugu > Takifugu flavidus. The sequence continues at coordinate 49,286 of NW_026621880.1, read as the reverse complement.
AAACAACATGATGGATACCAGAAGGAAACAAAGGCGCTGCTCGTGTGTCTGAGGTCTCCTCCTATTATATCTGAACAGTAAGTTGAACCCATAAAGGGGCGGAGACTCGTCGTTTCAGTGGTTATTGATTAGGTCTGGAGTTTGAGAACTTAAGCATGTTAGAGAGAAGCTACTGTCCTCCCACAGGAAACCAGATCATTGTGTGTGTGGCCGAGTGTGTGTGTTGGAGGGGCATTAACAGCCAATTCAATTAAAGAATAGAAAGACATGGTTGTCATGGTGACAGTAAAGGCAGGCATCTGAAGGACCTTAGAGTGACTTGGGTGACTTGAGCGTCACACAGAAATGATCCATTAAACTGTTGATGGATCCCAGAAGCTCTGTGGCTCAAGGTGACCCCCTTTACCACCTCGCTCGTAGGTTCTTCGTTCTTTAAGTCTTGAAAAGCTTCAACCTACTTCCATTAAGTTTCCTGATTCCTCAGAAAAATGATCGACACTGCACAGCATTTAGCTGACTCTACCTCTCCCACGCACGCACACACAGGTGTGTATCAAACATGCTCACACACAGGTGTGTATCAAACACGCACACACAGGTGTGTATCAAACACGCACACACACACACAGGTGTGTATCAAGTACGTGTGCACTCACAGGTGTGTATCAAGCACGCACGCACACACAGGTGTGTATCAAACACGCACGCACACACAGGTGTGTATCAAACACGCACGCACTCACAGGTGTGTATCAAGTACGTGTGCACTCACAGGTGTGTATCAAGCACGCACGCACACACAGGTGTGTATCAAACACGCACGCACTCACAGGTGTGTATCAAGCACGTGTGCACTCACAGGTATGTATCAAACACGCTCACACAGGTGTGTATCAAACACGCACACACACAGGTGTGTATCAAACACGCACGCACACACAGGTGTGTATCAAGCACGTGTGCACTCACAGGTGTGTATCAAGCACATGTGCACACACAGGTGTGTATCAAGCACGTGTGCACTCACAGGTATGTATCAAACACGCACGCACACACAGGTGTGTATCAGGCACGTGTGCACTCACAGGTATGTATCAAACACGCACGCACACACAGGTGTGTATCAAGCACGTGTGCACTCACAGGTATGTGCCCGTCTTCAGGTGATGGTGCAGAGCCACAGACAGTCCAAACAGACTCTCCTTTTCACCTTTCTTCAGCAGTGGAAACAATGTGTCCAGATTCATCGCCACACACACACTGAACCATGTGCTCAACAACACACTTACAGCAGTTGCCATGGCGATAAACACCTGATAAACACTGATAAACATCAGCATTCTTATTTAGTTCATTATAGCTCAAATTTAAAAGAAATCCATTCAGATGATGAAAACCAATAAATACAATTGATTATATAATGAAATAAATTCCAGCAATTTAAAATAGTAAACCAAATTTCTTTGTTGTTCTTATCTTTACTATGATCAGCTAAAAAAATCATCAATAAAACTACCACTAAAATTCAAATACATTGTTCATTAGTACAGCCTGTTAATAGTAATACGACAATGTCAAAAGTAAAATATATCAATCTAGTACAACATCAAAGCAGTGGCAGGGAGCGCCAGCGTGAAGCTAAAGAACCAAACCTGCTTTCTTCTCTTTGCTCTGCTAACGTCTGAGAAGCCTCCTTCACTCTCCACCTGCTTCTTTCTCTCTGTCATTCTTATTCTCCTGCTGTGCTCACTTACACCGCGATGAAATCATGTCTGTTTCTCGCTCA